>NC_066590.1:8500000-8625000 GCF_905475345.1 Vespula vulgaris | reverse complement strand
TCCTTGTGAAATTTTTCGAATTTCATGAAAGATTTTTTGACAGTTTTAAAGAAATTATGAACAATAACTTTTTAAATAAAAATTGTAACGTTCTTAAAAGAAACTCGAGCGTTTTCATGTTAAAATCCTCGAATTTCATAGTCTTAGTTCATGTTAAGTAACTGAGAAATATATTATTATTTTATAACAGAATATAAAGTCGGAAGGAAAAGTAAGGAAAAGAGAGTGCAAAAAAAAAAAGAAAAGAGAAACACATTGGCGATTTTGTATATTTAAATCATATCTCTAAGAAGGCTCGTGCCTTTTCGTTTACGAAGAGTGTGGGAGATCGTGAAGAGTTTGTAAACTTTGTTCCATGATCTCCCAAGATTTGTATGGTCTCGACGAGATGTTTACTAAACAGCGAGATAAATATTTCTTCTTTAACTCCATTCAGATAAACGTCTTTTCATATGCACGCGCAAGGCAAAAAAAGAAAAAAGAGAGAGAAAGAGAGAGAAAGAGAAAGAGAGAAAGAGAAAGAGAAAGAGAAAGAGAAAGAGAGAGAATCACAAAGAGCGTTGTCCTTTTTCTAATTAATCCGAGTTTATTGATAACCTTTAGAACAAATTTAATGACAAGACACGCCACGTGTGATAATAATATGAATAAAATCAATCTTATTGGGAATCGATCATTTAATAACGCTTAGTATGATGAATACATTGAATAAACAAAATATCACTATTTATCCTAGTAAAATAACATTCTGAAACTTTGCAATTTGTCATCGAACAAATCAAGAGATAAATATTTTATATCGGTTGCGTCTGCAATATAGGATTATGAGGAAATGAAATAACTTTTCGAGAATGAATAACTTTTCATTAATCAAATAAGCAGAGAAATAAACAAACAAGATAAGTTATACTTGACGTCGACGATTGTGTTTGCATTAAAAACTCTTATCAGATCAAAAATTTTAATTGACTTTTTTTTTCTAATCGACGAAATTAAAAATTTAATCGATTTGATGTCGTTAAATTTTTGCAATAAAGATATTTATAATCGATGATACTATTATTATCTGATACTATGATGATTAAATCATCAGGGATATCAAAGGTATAGATTATTTTTGAAGATCACAGATCAACGAGGACATTCGAGGTCACTTTCATAAGAAGAGCAGATAAAAATCATTTTTTCTTTCGGTGACTCCCCTCTCTCTCTCTCTCTCTCTCTCTTTTTGTGTACGTGTGCGTTCAGAAGCCGGCGGAAGTTTTGATGCTTCCCTGGGGAAAACTATATGCTATTCCTTTTTCTTGACTATTCGATCGTTGTCCTATGTATTCAGGTCGCTAAGTGTTCAGCTGTCGCGTTCTCGTCATCTTCACGAAACGGCTCGTTCCTCGTGTTTCACGACTTCTTCTCCGCGTGTTAGAGTCATCCTTCAACGACAGAACACGTTCTGTCTCTCCCTACTTTTCTCTCTCCCTCTTTCCCTCTCTCTTCATCTCTTTTTGTTTTTAAACCCATTAAATCCACGTTTCGATGTCCTCTCCGTTTAAATTCTTTGTCCTCCAACCTTAAAACATTGGATTCAATCTGTTCGAGCTGTCGACAGGATTATATCGTTTATAAAACTCCAATAAGGTATAGCTATACTATATCAAAAAGCAATGTTTGTTTTTATATCGAATGTAATCAAGCTTTTTACGAAATATTTCTAAATATTTACAGGCTGATAAATCTTATACCGTTATTTTGTTTTCTCTTTTTTCTCTTCTCCTTCTTCTATACTTTTTATGATTTTCAAATATGTTTAATTGTTATCAATTTGAAATGAATAAAATTATCCGTAAAAGAATATATATCATTTTTCCTTTCGTTAATTTCAATGAAGTCGTCTTTGAATTACAAAATTATTACTTTCAATAACGTAATACAATTACGAAATAAATAATCGTTCAAATAATCTTAAAAAAGAATTCTTATGTTTCTCTTTTACAGGTTAACGACCGATGATCGTGACTTCGTAATAATTCTCGAAGAAGGAATTAAACAGAAAAGAACAAAAAGAAAAAAAAAACAACGAACGACGATCGTGTTGAAGGTGAACCAATGAAAAGATTCGCGCGATAAATTGGAATTTTCGAAAAAGTTGACGCGTATGTTTTTTCTCGAGTGATGCGTACGATAAAGCTTGGATGAGAATCGATTGAAAAAAAGGAAGGAAAGAAAAGAAAAAAATAAAAAAGAGCGAAAGAAAAAAGAAAGAAAGAAAGAAAGAAAGAAAGAAAGGAATAATCAAAGAAAGAAAGAAATCTTTCGAGTTCGGACTTTCGAAGTGCCGTCGCGACGGTGGAGGAGAAAGAGGTAAATCGTCTCGGGAAGAGGTACGACGAAGCAGCAACTGTGGAGGGTCTTTCCGTTTACTGGGAGGATTTCGTCGAGCAGCATCGTGTAAATGCAGCTACGGCGGCGAACATCTTTATGAACTACTCCGCACAAGACAGGACCAGAATGGTTTCGCACGTCATTCCTGTCTCCGGGGTGAGTTTCTATCTTTTATCTCATTTAAACTTATGTGACAATTTATAAATCGTTATTTACAAAAAAATGCTACTGTACATCTTTTATATTATTGGCCTCAGTGTATCGTATCTATATCGTATCAATAAAGTATTTTTCATATTGTACAATTACATTTTCTATAGTTACGTTTGTTATATATTTTCAACTTTTTAATATTATCATCTATAATTTTATTGTATTATATAATTTTATTGTACTCGATGTTAGTATCATAAATTTTTACGTATTTAGAGAAATTGATTGTATATAAGTTCAGTAGGAAATTAGTTAATAATCAAGGATAATTACTCATTCATCTTACGTACGTATATATGTAATATGCATAGATATTGAATTTCTTTCATCCTTCTTCTATTTCTTCTTTTTTTATGAATTCCATGTTTAAATACGATGATTTGGACGATTTATAACTTATTTTCCTTGATGTACTCGATGTATTTAAACTTAGTTTTACGAGTGGAACTTATAAAAAAGAAGGATAAAAGAAATTCAATATCTATGCATCCAGGTACTACATATGTAAGTATGTAAGACGGATGACTAATTATCTTTGATTAGTAATTTTCTACTAAACTATACACGTGCGTATATATTAATCAATTTCTCTAAATACGTGTAAATATTTGATCTCATTCGTATTCTTATCTTCCTCGTGGCAGAAGAAGCGTATGAGGAAAAGTCAAGGTTATGACCTCGAAAATTTCGCAATCTTAAACCATTTACGTCTTTTCGATGGCACCTTATCTCTCTTCGATCTTCTTGAATTGCGGAATGAATTTCTTGATTTCTCGGCCTCTCGTTCCTGCCTCATGTCTTTCGTCTTCGTTGAACCCGTCTCGTGTAATTAGTAGATAAATCTTTCTTGTTCGTCTTTAATGAATCGAACGGAATGTGGGTTATCGCTGGTTGTTGTGCTCGATCGATACGCAAAGGTTTTCGTTTACTGTACTGCCAATCGATAAGAATCGAATGACTTGTTCAGCTCCCGTCGCATGATCAAAGATTTAAATAGGATGGTCTATGAAAATTATAAGATCATCGAGAAAATTTAGGTCCAATTTTACTAAATTAATTCTTTCGTTTCTATCGAAAAATAAATTATATAACAAAAAATTAAGTAAATAATAACATAGATATAAAAAGTTCATTCAGCGATCATTAAATTGCAAATTTCTCGCGAAAATAAAAGGTCGTTGATCTGACGATATAAAAATATTGAATTTAAAACGCAAAAAATAAAATTTTCGGAGTGTTCTACATTCGAGTACTCTCGTTTCGTAATACTTTGAAGACATAAAACGATTATTTCTAAACGACATTAATCTCAATAGCCACGAAGTCGTTAACTAAAAATTATCTTTGCGAACGAGCTTCGAATTATATTTATTTTCGATCATTGGGCGTGAAGAAGAAAATCATCCTTGGCCAAGTTAACGATCGATTTGCCACAATTTAGGTACAATCAACCATAGTATGTATCGTATATATCGTTATTTTGACTAAACAAATAAACCGAAATAATCCGCAAAATAATATCCATGATGGTGACATTGAAAACGGGAGAGAAAGGCCAAAGTCGTGTTTCGATATTGACGATTCAAATAAAATTTCACGTTTGGATAAAGAATGAAATTTTTATGCTTTTCAATTGATTTCTCTTTCTCTCTCTCTCTCTCTCTTTCCCTCTTTAACTAGTTAGAGACTGAAAATAAAAGAAACTACGATATTTCTGAACTATGAGAAACGAAGACGTTTTATCTTACAAATTGATAAGAAACTGACTTGTTCGTCGTTGATCCAGATCGATCTTTCTTTCCTTCTTCCTCTCATATATTATAAGAGACCTTTGCAAAGTACTTGTTATTATCAAAACATCAAAATAAAAATGGAAAAAGTTTATTATTTATGAACATGAAATATATAATAATGTATCTTCATAATGTAATTTCTATTACGTTAATTAATATCAAATTTGATCTCATTACATTTATCGTACGTATTTATTTATTTATTCCTAAGAAAGAGAGAGAAAAAGAGAAAGATAGAAGATACGAGCGTGAAAAAAGTTTGCTTCTCGTTAAAAGTGTTCGCATAATTTCTTTGTATTTTGAATATTCAATGAATATATTTACTCGTAGCAATCTCGTAGAGAGGAACCCTTGCAAAAGCGTGCAAACTAGGCATCGTAAAACCAGATCGCAAATTAACGATCTAGCGAGATCGTAAGTTTCGCTTGGCATAATACGATGTCACAACACAGCGTCGGTGTTTGTAAGCTTCCGGCGACGGCACTTCAAACATCACAAGCCTGAAGCCAAAAGTCTTTTGGCTTTGGAGTCCTTGGCTCTGTCTGTTCGTATCTTCTTCCTCCTTCTTCTCGTTCCTGTTTCTTCTTAAATGTTTCCTAAAATTTATAAACAAAACGTTTCCGATCGACGTTACGATATAGAAATGAATCATTTTTAAAACTAGTTTCGAACTAACACTTGTTATCTCTTATCTTACATTATTACAGAAATTCTGGTAAAAAGGAAAAACATATTTCGTAAAATTTCATCGACTGTACTAGCAAATATAAGGGTTATTGAAATAATATCGTTAGGTTTTTCGATAAAAACAAATTATATATATGTATATATAAAAGTAAGAGAAAAGAAAAAAAAATTCTTTTTTGTCCCTATACTTCAAAATTCATGAAAATGAAATATTTTTTTCAGACCAAGTAGATCATAAATATGTCATTTAAGATAGACCCTATAGGGTAGGATACTGATAATCATAAATAATGAGAAAAAGAAAAAAAAGAAGAGGAACAGTATCTTATCTTTTTTTTTTAGGAGCTACAACAGGGTAACGGTAGCCTAGGTACTGCAGGACTAGGCAGCATACAGGACTCTCCTCACTCCTTAAAAATAAAACAGGAGCCTTTTCAGCTGTCTCCTCCTTCGCCACTTCCGCCTCTTCATCAAGGTATGTATAAGTTTATACCCTCTCTTTCCTTCGAACGTGTTGTTTAAGAAATACCCCTAATATCTCGCGGCTAACGAAAAAAAAAGTATATATAGAGTTTTAACGACGTGAGCTTGTAAATTATGGATACTCCCTTTCTCGAACTTCGTCCTTTTATTAAACAAGAAAGAAAAAAAGAAGAAGAAAAAATAATATCTACATATACAAAACATTAAATCATAATAAAATCTTAATTAATCGAACTAATTATCGGAAATTGCAGGGGAATGAATCAAACGTGTATAAAATGATCTTACTTATTAGAATAATCATTTCATGAGTTATAAAAGTGGTCTAACTAAAAAATCTAAAATAAAATAAAAATTGATCGTTTACATTGTGATAATATAAAAGTATAAAGATTACGGACCTTTGTAATTATTGCCACGATGGTCGATATTCAATTTTGCTCAAAGATTTTGTGGAAAAATGAACAAGAGAGAGAGAGAGAGAGAGAGAGAAAGAGAGAGAGATAGAGAACGATCTGAAAAGTATTTCTTTCAGTCCGAAACGATTTCTGCGTAATATGTATCCTGAACGAGGATAGCTTCTTCACCTTCTCTCTTTTTCTTTCTCTTCGTTTTTCGTACTCGCTAAACGGCCCGTTCTAATAATAAGAGACCGCCGAGCTGTCGAGTGTCACGCTCGCGAGGGAGGCCAAAGCGGAAAACGATAGAGATGGTGGAAGAATTAGAGTGCTAGCGAACGAAAGAGATAGAGAAAGAGAGAAACGGAAGGGGAAAGTGATATACCGCGAGAGGCTGCATCCTGATCTTTCCACGCACCATTTAGTCACATTCTCTCCTGCGATCATAGTTCTCGTCAGATAGTCGTTACCTTGTCGTAGCCTTTGAAATGAAAATCGTTTCGCTTAATAGTCATCCAAAGGACGTGCCAAGTACATTTACAAATTCAGACATTTTATTTGTCTCGATATCTGCTCTATCGATCGTGTTAAACGAATTTGAAAATCGCGCGAAAATTGTGGACTCAATCATTAAACGATTTAGTTACTTTCGATATATATATATATATATATATATATATATATATATATGTATTTAAGTATTATCAAAAGAAAGAATTATACTATAATATAAATAATGTATAGGAATGAAGTTCTTATTTTGTTTGTAAAACAAAACGATCATATTCGTTCTTTTTTTTTTCTTTCTTTCTTTCTTTTTTTTATCAAGCACAAAAGTTATATAGATACGCACGTAGGTACATTATGGCCGAGCGTGAAAATAGATTCTCTTGTGACACCTTAGGATAGAGAGCTCGTTTGGTATATTTATCGATGATTATCTTACCGGTTCGTGCCATTTGTCTTCGTACAACGAAATAGTTGACCGTCTTATATTAACGACGTACCGCTTGTTAAATGAGATACGTGCGAGCTGTTTTCACGCCATCGTCGATGGCCTCGAGTGTGACAAAGTAGTTATAATTCGTCTATTAAATATTTACTCGCAATGATATAGTACTCGTTGTTCTGAGATTTCTTTTTTTTTTTAATTTTATTTGTCCTTTAATGATTTCGTTACGTAGACGAATCTTTGATTAGATATCGTTTCTAGGATAAGTTAAAATAGAAAGAAAAAAGAAAACAAAACTATTAATAGAAAATCATTAACGTCGTTAAAAATTATACTCATTTTATATTGTAAATATTTCTACATACGGTCAAATGTTAAAAGTTTCTCTTTTTATTTCGACTTATCTACTTACTCGATATAATTCTAGTCAAAAAGTACTGAAAAAAATGATGCGATAAGAAAAATGATCTTCTCTGATTTCTGACACGATGACTTCGACTCGAGCCGATTTCGTTGGGTTCGACTTTCCGCTATCATGCGAGCAAGCAAAAAGAACATTTAAGGATGAGACGATAGAATGAAGGGCTCATATTACCAGGACTTTTATTATATGCTAATCGCTTAATGTTTGAAAGAGACAGAGAGAGAGAGAGAGAGAGAGAGAGAGAGAGAGAGAGAGAGAGAAAGAGAGAGAGAGAGAGAGAGAGAAAAGTGGATTAGAGATAAATTATGCTTCTTGCGATTAACCCGTGACCGAGCGACAATCATAAGGTGTAATTCTAGACCAACGTAACTTCGATATTCCCTATTATATTAAGAATGATTCGTAACGATACTCTTGCAAATTCGCAAAAAGCATTCGAACGTTCTTCAAATGATCTTGAATCTTATCTTCGGAAATTGTAGTAATCTTTATTTGAAACATTAAGGATAATGATCGAGGGTCATAAAAAGAATGAAATAAATTATATAATGAAATAACTATATATCAGAAAAGCTTACTAACAATTCGAAAAACATACGAAGTTTCATCGATTACAGAAATATTTGTCGAAAATTTCGATAAGAAACTTTCTGAGCGATTGAATCGTACGAAAACTCGTCGGAATAGATGAAAAATTCGATCAGATCGATTATATCGCTATTGTTATTCTTAACTCAACATTCGATATTATTTTTTATTTATTTAATTTTACCATAATAATAATAATTATTATTATTATAAAGAAAGAAAAATAATTTTCGATTGAAAGTACTCTTAACAGTTATGAGATATCGATAATCGTAAAATAAAAAAATTTCTCTAAAATTCTCTAAAATCATTATAGTAGGGTTCATTATAGTACTAGTGTTAATTGTACCTTCCAAAGGGTCAACTCGAAGGATCGCTAAAGATTTCTTCAATTTTCTCGCGGCGGCGGTCCAGAATCCAAAATCGTCACGCTCAAGGGAAAAAGAAAATCGTGGATCGAGCGAAGGAGCACACGAGTCGTGTGTTTTCGGAATCGGCCTGTTTAGAGTGCTTGGCATAAGAGTTATGGTCGCTAATCCGGGAAGGCTGCGTGCTTTGGGGCAAGCTGATGTATCGCCCAACGACAGCGTTTCGAGGATTCTTGCCCCCGAGGAGCCGAACATCTTTTCTCGCACGGTTCGCATTTAGATGAGGAGAACCAAGTCGACTTACTGACTTCTTAACTTGTTACTCGATATAATCTAGACCTGGCACTGTTTGACCTTCGGGAAAGTCAAAAAGTCAATTTTTATCAATTCAATAAAATCGAACTAATATATTCGTTTCTATCGGATAATTATATTCAATTTCATTATTAATTAATGAACAACAATCTGGAAAATTAATCGATTCGTTTTTTTTTTAAATCATTTCAACTTTATTGATTGTTATTAAATATATCTTATATTGAAACGAGAGATATAGATATAGAAATAGAAAACAAACAAAAATAAAGAAAATGAAAATAAAATAAAATAATAAAAAGAAATGAGAGGATGGCGCCGAGATGAGGTTAATTTAATATCGCGAAATTTTTTTGTATATTGGAATCGGAACGTGAACGATTAATCTGTAGCTGGACTAATGCATTAAAATAGATACGGAGTAAACAAGGGCACGCTTTTTTAGAGGGTGGAGAAGGGGCTAAAATGAGAGAAAGAATAAGTTACGATTGATAACGGAATATGGACGTTATCGTAATGGGCCGAGCATTACGTTTTGATAAACACCGACTACGAGCTTGATAGAAACTGTCAAAGTTTCACGATAAAAGCTTCGTTTTCGATAAAACAGCATTACTCCCGCGAATCGTGAGTCGATGGATAAACTTGTACTTCAAAAGTTGCCTCGTAGAGAGATCATTACATTTTTGTAAATCCATCAGAAAAGAAATATTGATTTTGTAAAATAATAAATTGACACGAAAACTTTAGTTTCAACGATACTTTACGTGCAAGTAATTATTCAATTAAAATATTAATCGATAATAAAGTACTTACAACTTATCTATAACTCGATAATTATTGAGCTGTTATAGTTATTTGTCTAAAGGACTTGCAGATACGTATAGATATCTGTTATTAATATCATTAATAATTCAAAATTCGTAGAGATCTTTTTTTCCGAATTTTTGATACGAACGATAGTGAATATAGGTATCAGTCCTTCTTCCTAATTATCAAACCATAATAATTAACGTCGATTCGTTAACTAGTCCTCGACTTTGCTCTCTGATTTCGAATCTTCATCGGGAGCCGAATGGATGACCGATCATCATTTGACGCCTCGAGAGCTCGTACAATGCACGAGTGCAAAACAACGCTCCCGCTGCGTATGCGCTATAGTAAACACGATAACGTCGATAGAGATAAAGAGGGAGGAAGAAAAAGGATACGTATGGTTCGTACACGCATACATACACATATTTATAAATCGCGTTTCGAGGCCTTGGTATCATAAGTGTTCGCATTTCTTTGATTTTTCGGTACCTCGATAATGCTAACGTTTATAATATCTATTTAAACGATAAAATATTAAATAAGAACAATCGCTGATAAGAGAAAAAGAAAGATAAATAAAAACTAAATTTATGCGAACGCACCAACGGACATTGTTCCGTTTTTCTACGTCATTGTTCTATTTTTATTCGATTTACTTCTTTTTTTCTTTTTTTTATTTTTTAAATCCACTCTTTCTCTCTCTCTCTCTTGGTTTTTTTCTTTCTCTTTTACGTTAATTAGATAAACGATATTTTATTTATTATTCGTAACATTGCTCATTAATAAATTGATAATAAGATAGTATAACTTTTTGAGATCGATTAAGATCGGATCGATAGACCTTTTTGCTTTTTTTGCACCATCAAAAAAAAAACCAAGAAAAAGAGGTCGAAGACGATGAAGTCGAGGTCGAGATACCGGCCGATGATTGGCTCACACAAAAGATACCGGGAGATGAACTATCGTCGTTCAGATGACCCTCTGCCCCAACCTCGGCTCTCTTTCTCTCTCTCTCTCTCTCTCTTTTTTCTCATATACTCTTTATTTCTCTCTTTCAATTTTTCCTTTCCCATTTTATCCTCTGCTATGCTCGCCCTGCCACTCTTGTCTTCGTACAACACAAACTTACTTCACCGTGCTCGTTTTTCTATCGACTTCAACCGTCTCTGTCATAATTCCACTTTCTACTTCTCTCTCTCTCTCTCTCTCTCTCTCTCTCTCTCTCTCTCTCTCTCTCTTTCTCTGTCTCTTTCAATCCTTTATCATTTTTTTTTATTGTCTATTATTGCTATAAGAATTTTTCCGCTCGATGAGAAAACTTCATATATCTATACTTTGCGTTTCGTCTTCTCTTGAACTTCATTTTTGTTCGGACTGTTAAACATTTTATTTGAAACATTTCTTATCCTTTAATTAACGCCAGGAACGAATGATCAGAGTGTATAATATGTATTCGTATAAGGAAAGAAAAAAAAGATAGTTGATATTAATCGACCTAATCTCGAACTTACATACTTATGTATCTAACTATATTGTTTAAAATTGGTTCCCTTCGTTTTTTTTCTTTTTTTTTTTTTTTTGAAAGAAGGTCGAATCGTTTGGCTCGAACGACTGTCAGATATCAAATTAACGATGGTATTATATTTTCGATATATTCAATGGCTAATTGTATCCCGATAAAAAGTCACGTGCTGTCGACGCATATTAAGATGGCGATCGGAAATAGCACGCGAGTCTTCTCGGTTGCCACTCGATCTGCTCTTGATTAGCTGTGCAAAACCCCCGAATACCCTCTTGAATTACTGCTACAACCCCCTCGTCTCTTACAGTTCGTAACTCTTCGTGCAGGTTGCACGTGCCATTAATTGTTTTGCAAAACTTTCGCAGCTGCGTATTTTCGTTACGAAGAAAATGAAACGGGACCGAGAGAAACTGTTCGCGAACGAATAATAAGCTTGATAAACATTATTAATAACAATAAATCCTATTAGGATTTAAATAAAAATTAAATAAAACCTTTGCCAAGGGTAAAGTAATAATCTCTAGTCATTTTACACTCGTAATTAATAATTAATTATTTATTCACATTTTTCTCAATTCCGCGAACGTCAGCACTTTCAAAGATTCGCAATTTCGTAATCGTTACTGCAAAAATCTGTTTCGCAAGTGTTGTTCTTATACAAAAGAATAAAAAAAATAAAAAAAAATAAAAAAATAAAAAGAAAAGAGAAAAAGAAAATGAAAGAAAAAAGAGAGAAAGAAAGGAAGAAAAAAGACTTCAGCTGATATTTCGTTGAGTATGCAAATTTTGTGGAACGTGAAACGAGTTCATGGTTTGTTGGCACGAGGTAGTACTCCAGAGATTTTTAAAGAAAAGAAAAGAAAAGTAAAAGAAAAAAAAAGAAGCGATTATCCTAGTTCGAAGAAGAAACGCCGATCGTTTTGGTCGTCGCTCTTGTTAGGGAGGTCTCTGCCATTTCACAGAGTGATGTCACTAAGTATTGTATTTCGCTTATCGGCACCGGATGCCGATTCCTCGTGGAACTCGCAGCATTTCAGGAATGCGAATGCCGCCGTTTTCTGCAACCAAGATGACTGACGACCTTCTCTCCAGCTTCACATTCGTCATATGTATCTATAACGTATAATCGATTGATCAATAAGTGAACTCTAACATACAAACTTATTGATATCGTACAATGAATTATTTCAGTTTCTTCTATTATTCAATATTCGTTCAATCAAAAAATTAATCTTTTCATTTATAGTAATAATTTTTACTATTATCTAATCGAAGTTGTATCTCTTAAGTTGAATACATACATAGTTATAAACACTATTATCCATTTAGAAAGGTAAATTTAACGTCATATAGATACTATTGCGTCCTTTAGAATAGTACACTAAATATACTCATTGTCAAGCTAATATTCTATACCGGAATAAACAGCATCGTATGCTACTCCTATTTCACGGTAATTATTTCATGGAAATCCCTCATAATTACAATTATTAATCATAAAATATAAATATAACGTAATATCTATGCATCTACTTTCTCAAATATAGATAGATACTTAGGAGTTAAGTTGGTAGTAAAATTGAGTAATAAGAGGAATGTGGGATGAAATTTTTTTTTTTTTTTTCATAATATTCGAATAACGGCCAAGTTTGTTAATTGGAATTCTCTTTTTTATATTATAAAATAACGTATTATCCTAGTTAAAAATTTTTACGATCGCAGGAGGGATATTAATTACGTGAATGTTTCGAATTCGAAGGATATCGGATCTCCTTCGACGTTGTCCATGGCTGATGCCTCTGGAAATGGGTTACGAACACGTGTCCTCGTCCGTACTGTAATGGGGCGAAAACAAGATCTCCCTAATGCGACGCTATCGAAATGGTATTCCGTTTCTCCTGCATACGGATCGACCGGTATCGTCCTAGTGAGAGCGAGGAGAACACTGTTTTCAAAACTGGGATAACGTGACCGTTCGTTGCCATAACACCGGTCGTCTATATACTCCTCTCTTCGTTCGTGATCCGATCGATAGATGAGTCCGATCGATATCTGTTGGAAAAAGAAAAAAAAAAAGAAAAAGAAAAAAACAGGACGATTTTTATAATATCGCTACGGATAGAAATTAGTTCTTTGATTATTTATTAACGCGTTGACGTTAATAATTTCTTTTTTCTTTTCTTCTTTCTTTTTTCTAGGAATTTTACACAGAGAACGAATTACATTTTTATATCTCCTTTTCTATTACTTTTCTTTAAATTGAACTTGAGAGAATTAGGAAATTGAGAATGAAAAGCAACGATGCGAAACTGAATACTTAATTTTAACAAAAAATTAAAGGGAAAAAAATATATATGGCTGGTACCAGGTCACCTTAAGTAAAGCGATAAACGACGACGAGATTAATCGATGTTTTGTGTTATGACTATCGCATATCTGTACGATCCTCTTCCTTCCTTTCTTCCTTCTCCGCTTCCACCCCCATACTTTATTCACGCGTTCAGTCAACGAGAAAGCTTTATCGGTCCTTGCTCGATAAAATTATCGTAATCACTTAGCGAGGATCGCATATTTCTCCCTTTGACCTAAACGATTAGCCCGCTTTCTCGAGTTTCACATCCCTTTGTTCTTATCTTTTCGCATAACCCACTTTTAACTTTTCTCGCCGATGATAAGAGTAACGACGAACGATGATAGAAAGTAAAGAAATAAAATAATAATATATACGTAGCTAATACTTCAAATAAATGCATAAACTTTTACATAAATCAAATAAAAATCTTACGTATACATCGTCGTAAACTCGATTAACGATTGGTGTAGAAGAAAGCTTATGGAGTAACTAATGAATTAAATAATTGTAAATATATTACTTTTTTTCGACAAATTCGTTTCGATTAGAATACAAATAAATAAACAACAATGATAAAACTTCTTCTGAGTTGAAAGGGAAAACGTAAAACGATATCGACGAGCCTGAAAGTGGAGATCGATGGATCGATCGATCGATAACTCGAAGAAGAAATAAGTAGTACGTGCATTTTCTGCGTTCTCCTTCGATTGAGATTCTAAGAAATCTCGCTCGTACACACGCCCGTGTGTAGGCGAAGAACAATTGGACCGTTTAAACGGAACTTGTCTCTGACACCCGAGGCGCGCACCGAGCCGATGTTTAGTACGAGATATCCGATATACGAAGCGATAAAAGGCAACCGGCGAACGCTCGACCGTGCTTGGAAGCGTGACTAATGCGAGCATGGCTATAGCAATGACTTATATGCCCCTATATCCGTCACTTTTCAAATAAATAAAGCTTACGTACCTCCCGCGAGCTCGAGACGCCATTATCTTATATGTTCGATTATTACGATTGATTATCGCGTTCCTTCGATTGTTTTCTCGTTATTATGGCCCATGTAATTAATCATAAATTTATTAATTATGATATAAAATTTTCAAAAAGAAAAATTACAATTTCGACGTAAACTTTTGTTTACCGACGGTCGGTAACAAAAGGCGGCAAATTTGAACTAGACAAAGCGAGGATCGTGTTAAATCGAACGAACGCTATGAAATAATGGATTTTCCGTGTAACAAAATCGGAAAATTCGTAGTTTCTTAGTTAGAAACGAGCGCGTATGCGGTGTCGAGTGTATCGGTAGAGTGAGGCACGTGTAACTGGAACGGGATGTAACTGGACACCAATAACCCACGTACACGCCGCCGGCGTGGTAAAAAGAGATGACGAGGGAGAGAGAGAGAGAAAGAGGAAGGAAGATAGATGGAGAGAACGTAGAAGGCATGAAAACAAAAAATGGAGGGAAAAGGATTTTTCCCGAACAAACGATCGATTTCATTTGACTGAAATATCAACCATTTTGATGACGATTCTTCTATTTGATTGATCAATCACAGTACATTAACGAATGTTAACTTTCTTAATTGTTTAAGGACGAACGATACGAACAAACCTAATAAGATCTAATAAACTTATTAAGATAATCGAAAGGTACTAATTATTCTCCACAGTGAGCAGTTTCATGTCGGATCTACAAAATGGTTACATGATCAATGCTTCGAAGGATCTGGAATCTTCCGTATCTACTGGTATCAACAAAAGTCTGACTACTCATCATCCGTCCTTGAGTCTTCATCATTCTCATCATAGCTTGCACAGTCCTAATTCGACGATTTCGATGCACTCTACACCATCACAACAACAACAACAACAACAACAACAACAACCGCATCATCATTTGGAAGACAAAGTGTCTTCGCCAAATGGAGGACTTCATAGTTCAACGACTAATAGTAACCCTTCGACACCTTCTGCCCCATCAACGCCTACTGCTGGCACTGACAACAGTGCTGGCTCGAATACAGCTGCTGTAACGAATAATAATAATAATAGTAATGGTAATGCTGCTTCAACTACAGCCAGTAAGCCACCTTTCAGTTACGTTGCTTTGATAGCGATGGCGATACAACATAGTGCACAAAAAAGGGCGACCCTTAGCGAAATTTATGCTTACATCACCGCCAAGTTTCCTTATTTCGAGAAGAATAAAAAGGGCTGGCAAAATTCGATTAGGCATAATTTATCTTTGAACGAGTGTTTTGTCAAGGTACCACGCGAGGGTGGTGGCGAAAGGAAGGGCAACTTTTGGACACTCGGTACGTCAAGTCTTTTTTAAAAACGTGTTAAAAATTTTCTGTTCTTAAAATTTTCATTTATTCTTCGTGAGTAATAAGAAAAAAGAATTTTTATAATGAATAGATTAGAAATATATTGTCGATTAGAAATTACTTTTTAATAATTGATGACAATCGATTGGTAATTATTTTTCGTTCACGTAGATCCCCAATACGAGGACATGTTTGAAAATGGTAACTACAGGAGACGCAGACGTATGAAACGTCCATACAGAAACGCTCCTTATCACAAATCTATCTTTGGCGATCCCTTCTCGCCGACACATGTCCATCTTGGTCCTAGAAATTTATTCGCCCATACACCATCTTCCTATGCACCTACTACTTACGCGCGATACGATACGAGGTATTTCTTTATTCAATAATATTTTTAACATGTCATTTACGTTGCTTGTTTTCTTTTTTATATAATATCTAATTAATTCCCCGATTTTAACTTTCAATCGTATGGGATTATTATTCGATATCAATTTTGTAGATCCTCATTGTTGTTTCTCGAAATAAAATACGATAAAATTAACGACGACAGAAAATGTTTATACATTGTATTATATTAAAAAAAATGTTTTGCAAATATCGAATATTCATATTTCGTTTCAGTGCATGGAGTCTTCAGCAACCACAATTATCCTACAGTCATTGTCAGTCGGTAAGAAAAATATTAACAATTTATCTTTATATATTTCGTTTTCTTTTATTTATTAAATTTGTACTTTGCAGCTTCAACCACAGTTACAATCCATGCAATCGATGCAAATACCGACGATGAACGGGTACAGTCAACTGAGTACTTCGTTAAGTGAGTCTCTGCTCTATCCTCCGAACTTCAGTTCTTTGAGCTCGCGAGTCATTAGACGACCGTGCAAAGCTTTTCAAGGCAATTACCTGGATGTTCCAGGTGGAACGACTGGATCACCAGGAACGATGAGCAGTGGATCCTTTGGTAGCACGTTCACGGCATGCGGTAGGAGACACGAAACCAGCATGGCGACTGAAACGATGCCAGCAAGGTGCTATTGGCCAGAAAGTGAGTTCATTTTCGTTTAATATTCGCGTTAACGATTTAACACTTTCGTGAACATAAAATCATGATATAATTTTCAGAATAATTAACGATCAACCATAATATATAGTTATTCTAACTAATTATTTTTCCATTTAATTTTACATAAAAATATCATTACGTAAAATTTTCACGAAAGAGATATACACACGTACATATCTTTTTTTCTCAATATTTTCTTCTGTCCGACTACAATTGGAAATATAGAATCATATCCAAAGAAATTTTCAAATTTATCATTTTTCTCGAAATGCAAGAAGAATTTCATTCGTTGCGAGCTGCAAATGTTGATGTTATTATCGATTCTACAATATTCTCGAATGACTTTATAGAATGATAACTTTATAGAAGAAGGGAACACGTCCGCGAAAGTGTTAACTCTCGTTATGATTATTCAATTCGTTCGTACCTGTATCACAGTGGTAAACGTGAAAGAGGAACCAGGTAGTACCACGGCATCGACATCAGCCGTCGGCGGTGTTCCACCGACAATGATGGGAACCACGGTGCCATCGAGCGTTACCGCGCCAGCTTTTCCCTCCGTCGAATTTCAAACGCGATCGAAGTGTTTCATGTGAACTGTTTAATCAATCGATTCGATATAGAAACAGGAAAACTTCGATTTTTTTCACTTTTGGTACGTGGATACGTATCAAATGGGTTTGTGATTCTCTCTCTCTCTCTCTCTCTCTCTCTCTCTCTCTCTCTCTCTTTCTCTCTCTCTCTCCCTTTCTTTTCTTTTCTTTTCTTCTTCGAATAGCTTTTGTTAAAAGATATGACATCTTTAAAAGTGGGTGGAGGAAGAGGGTAGATGGAAGAAAAAAACAAAACGAATTTAAAATAGGGACGGAAAGTATTCGTATATGATATTTCCTATTTTTGGATGACGAAGCGAAATATTCTAAGATTTTCATCCGCGTTCCATTTCGAGTCTTTTGAGACAAGATGACATCGACGAAGGACGAAGAGAAAACGAATGAGTCTGGTAAGCAATGAAGGCGATGACGACGAGCGAGATACATCGTCGTGAACCATTGAAACGTTTCTTTGAGAGTCATGTGAGAGAATTAAAGTTAAAAAAAGAGATAGAGAGAGAGAGAGAGAGAAAGAGAGAGAGAGAGAGAGGGAAAGAAAGAAAGAGAAAGAGCACGAGTGCTTATCAATTTGCACGGTAAACTTATTCCTTCCTTCCGTCAACGCGACGGTATCTTCTCTCTTCTTTCTTTACCTATTCGAATATTTATTTAAAAAATATCCGAGTAAAAAAACAGAACTGTAAAGCGATACTTATTATAACTGCAATTAAGTGTAACGAAGGATGTATAAATGTTCTACGAAAATTATAGCAATATGTCCTTCTATCGTAGAGATGAAAGACTATGACGATAAGGACGCTTAGATTATTATTCGAATAACTCTATTATTATTATTATTATTATTATTATTATTATTATTATTATTATTATTATTATTATTATTATTATTATTATTATTATTACTTATTATTATTATTATTATTATTATTATTATTATTATTATTATTATTATTATAACTTAATATTATTTTTATTATTATTAAACGATCTTACGTTCTTATCGTTGACGTTTTTTTCACCGCTGTAAATAATTAGTTAAGTGCACTATACCAATTGTGAACAAATGATAAGAATAAATTGTTTGTCGTCCATGAATCGCATTTATTCATTCATTTCTTTATTTATTGAGACTTTTATTACCTTTCTCCTTCTTTCTTTTTATCATTCAATCCGTTCCAGATATTCAATTCATCGTAAGAAGCTAATCCAGTATTTTGAAAAAATAAAAAAAACATTATTAGTTTTATGCATTAATGTTATAAGGTTTATATATATATTTCTTTTTTTTTAATTTTGTTTTTAACATTTTATTCAACAAATATAATCACTAAAGGAACGATGAAGAAAATCACACGTATCTTTGAAACGAGCTAACATTTTTTTTTTTAAATTAAGAATTATATTAATTATCGAAGAAACAAGATCGAGATGTGATTGATTCATTTATTCGAATCATTTCATTTGTCCGAGAAAAGTATTCATAGATGTTCGAAATTAATGGTCAGCGAACAGAAAAAGAAAAAAATAGTTGCTGGCCGGACGTTGGGGGAGGACCAATGGACGGCGATGTTTGCGGAAACATTGTTTTCCAAACAGAACGTGCACCGTGCGTTTTAATATACCTACCTATCCCGTAAAACGTAGAGAAAGCCGCGTCAACACTGTGCGTGCATCGACTGCAAGAACAGCACGTGCACTTTATTTTCCGTGCGACTCGAACTCACCGATGGCCATTTTTCATCCCCATCTCTCTTTCTCTCTCTCTCTCTCTCTCTCTCTCTCTCTCTCTCCCCCTCTTTACTCCTCCTCACCTCTCTATTTCCCTCTTTTGATAATTATTTCCAAAGTAAAAAGGTAGATATGTACAAATAACAATGTTGGTTGATATTAAATATGATAATTATAATGTTAATTAATTTTGATTAAAAATATAAATTATTGGACAAATGGATAAATTTTTGGATAATTTGGATAAATATTGGATAAATTTCATTGAAATTTATTAATTTTATTAAAGAAATTGAATTATTATCGTTTTAGATCTGTTCTTGAAGAAATTATATAAATTCATACTTTTATTGATATTTTAATCATGGAGAATTTATTATGTGATTTATGGATCGTATTACCTTATTATCGATCGTTCGAAGAAGCCTTAACGATCTGAAAGATAAAGTAAATTGATATTAATTATTTTGAAAATCGAACCTAGTTTGGATTATTTCAGACGAAATATTCGTTTTAAGAAACTTGTCTTTTGTATTCGTTTCGCGTACTATCGTGCCACCTGTGCCCATAAGAAAACCGATTTAGAACGAGTTTAACGTCTCTCGAAGGCCCGACGTAGAAAATTTCTTAAGAAACTCTTACGTTGAACGAACGCGCAACAGCTGTTCGCGTGTCTTCCGAATTTTTTATTCATATTTTATTGTACTCTTCGACGTCGACTATGGCGATTATAACAAAAACAAGAAAGAAAGAAAGAAAGAGAAAAAAAAATTTATAAATATCTTTATGTTTTTCATGCTTTTATCTAAATAAAAAAAAAAAAAAATAAAAAAAAGGAAAATAAATAAATAAAAAAGAAAGATAAATAAATTAAATAACATCGTTCTTGAAAACATTTTTCAATTAGTAACTTTTCCATATTGTTTCACCATAAAACGTATTTTGTTCAAAATAATGAAATACGAGTTGCCGTTATATTACATATATTTATATGTACGTAAGTCATTAGTCATGCGTTTATAAATCATCGTGCAGTGTTTCGTATTACGTAGGACGTCCATTTGATCAATTTAAATAATGTACAATATTATCGTGTTTTTAATCATTCAAAAAAATGATACTACGAACGAGACGCATTAACGAATTTTATCAGATAGGTACGTAGATAGGTAGGTAGGTGATTTTTTATTTTTAATTACTCGTTCATCCGTATTCGTTATACACGTAATAAAGAGACGAAAATATAATTAATGGAACGTTTAAGTATTGTCCCTGGAGAATTTGTTTCGGGAAATAATTTCTTTCGTCTCTCCGAGTGGAAGTGTTAACGACGACTACGTTCTAACTACGTCTTTCTCTCTTTCTCAAGATTTTTTTTATGATGAATATGGTGTGTGACGTTTTGAAGGAACAAAGTCCCATGGGACTTCATCTAGAAAAATTTTTTAGAAAAATCTTCTTTTAAAAAAATGAATAAAAAAAGGAGGAAATCTCAACAAAAATTTTGGATTTAATAATACATACGTAAATACAGGATGAGCTGTTTTATTTAAAAGAAAATAAATCGAAATGCTGAATAAAATTTATTATTTTTGATAGATAATCTAAAAATTATTAAAAGAACCTACGTTAAATGTCTCTTCCTGTATATAATAAATATCGAAATATTTGTATAATTTTCTTTCAATTAGATGACATTTGAATAAAAATATACTGTTTAGAATTTGATAAAAATTGTTTCTATTTCTTCGCGTAAAATTATTAGAAAAAAAAAAAATAAATAAATGCTAAGTCAATGATAAAGTTTACTTGTTATTAATTGTAACTTATGAAGAGAATTATTTGCGAGATCGATTTTGGTAAGAGGTTGACGTGTTAAAAAAATGATCTATCGTTCGCGCTGCGTCGGTGAAATACGATATAAAAAGGTCGACGTCGATGAGCGAGAGTTATGCGAGCGACGAAGTGGATTTAGTCGAACACTGTAAGGGACCGTTTTAACGAACGTAAGTGCGTGTTAGTATACCGTTCGGTTGACTCCCTTTTAATCCGCCCATGAAAATGTTGGGTAATAAATATTACCTTGATGCTGCGTCGTTTCGAGTTAACGTTTCTATCCACCACACGTTTAAATATCCTATATTAGATATATAATGTTACAAACTCAAAGTTGCAAAGTATTTTATCAATAATTTCTTTTTTTTTCCCTGATCATTACAATTTTTATATACTCGACAATTAATATACAAAACTTATGCATCGTTAAAAATTGAATTATCGTTGCTGAAGAAAAAGAAGATTTTTCTAGAGACAACTTATGTATATTATTTAATTTAATTATTGTCATTTATTAATTTAAATATTATCAATTTATGTGATATTAACAAAGAAAAAAAAAACAAAACAAAAAGAAGAAGAAAACTTAATACATAACAGGAAAGAAATTATTACGACAAACAAATCAATTCGAGAAAGAATTCGTAATATATAAATTTCGATTAGCCGTAAGAATAAAATTTCTTAGAATCTCTGCGATTTCGTTTTCGATTGGATTCGAGAAAAAAAGTGGAAAAAAGAAACATAAAAAAAAAAGAAAAAGAAATAAAAAAGAACAAAAGTGAAACAAATAACGATTTTCGATTTTCTACGTTGCGATGCGTCCCACCTTTTAAGGGCGTCTTCTATCTCTTTCTTCTTCTCTTTTATTTTTTTTTCTTTTTTTTTTGTTTCTTTTTTTGTTTTTTCCCCCATCCAAGAAAGAAGAGAATCAGTTTCGCAGGGTGCAAGGCAATGACGCGGACAATTTGTAGTCGGCCGTCAACGAGGCCCGTTTCTATTTTCGAGCAAACGCACGGGATATCTTTTTCTCCTCCTCTCTCGTTCGTCTTCTTCTTGCTCGCTTTTCTTTCGACGATCCAGCAAAGCGAGCGACGATGACTATACACGTAAATCCATGCGTCGGCGGGCTCCGTTTATAATTAAAATATACTTAATTTAAAATAAACTTAAGCCGACAAATACGTCTGGGAACGATATAATATATTATATAATAACATATTATCATTAAATCATCGAGGATGAGTCATTGTTGAATATTAAAAGAAAAAAAAGAAAGGAGGAAGGAAAAAAAAAAGATAAAAGAACCAAAAGAAAAATTAATAAAAAGTGGATAATAGATCATTCAAAAATTATGAAATGAATTCATTATTATCATTAAATCATCGAGGTTGAATCATTGTCATGAATATAAAAAAAGAAGAGAAAGAAAGAAAAATTAAGGAATGAAAGAATTAAAAAAGAAAATTAATAAAAAATGGATAAAAGATCGTTATTTTAAAATTATGAAATAAATTCATTATTATCATTAAATCATCGAGAATAAGTCATCGTCGAATATAAGAGAAAGAAAAGGAAAAAGAAGAAAAAAAAAGAAAAGAAAAGAAGATAAAAGAACTCGAAAAAAAATTTATGAAAAATGGATGAAAGGTTATTATTGAAAAATTATGAAATAAATTCTTCGCGATTGCATAAGGATATACGTGTTTTACTACTAGTATAATGAGTTTTGTAAAAAAAGTATGACGTCACGGAATATGTCAATGACTCATTAAATCACGACGATTTCCTCACGATCCTCCGTGACTCTTCGCGACGAGCGTGAGACGGGTTCTCTCGTGCGTTTTGCATCGGCCAGCAAATTGAACTCTTTCGAATGCTTACGTAGGCTTTTCTTATTTTTCGTTACGGAGAACATTTCCAAAGTACTTCGATATCGTTATTTCAATATGCTCAACTTGAAGAAAATTTTTCGTACGAATTATTAAAACCTAAATTTAAATCGAACGAATCGAATGACTAATATCGTATGAAAGATTTAAACGAAAATTCGTAGCATTAACTTTAATTATCTATTCGAAATTGTTGGGAATATTTATCTAATGGGATTATTTAAATCGTTGTTAAATCATAATTATCTTCATCTTCACGAAATTTTATATTAGATTAGCCAATAAGTAATTTAATGAAAATAATTCGATAGAAAATATTACTTGTTTAATTAGATCTATCGTTATCCGTAGATCTATCGTTGTTTATTTAGATTTATTATTTATTAATCAGTTCAAATAAACATCAATATCGTCCGAAGACAATTTATAATAAATTTCATATTTCTCTATCGTTTCAAAACAACGATGTAATTGTTTAAGAAAAATATTATTTTAATAATAAATTAGATTACGCGAGAACGTTCGGACAAAGTTTGTCTATGAAAAATTTATAATAATGTTCGAAGTATCGTGGTCTAACATTTTCAAAAGCTTTTGAAATGAATAACGATTGAAAATATACACTTTTACATGGAACAGTTATTATTAGTGAAATACGCATATTCAAAAGGTTGCATTTCGACGATCCAAATTTATCAGCTTTGCGTTTCGTTGGGAAACGAAACGTAACTCTTTGCACCTCCTCGTTTCCCTTGGCAAGGCAACGTTTAAACGGCGTTATATTTTGCCGGAACACGCGTGCCTCAATCCTTCTCTCTTATTCTCCTCCTCCTTCTTCTTAAAAGTCGTCGGTGAGCACGTACGGCTCGTACTAAACGCGCCTCTTTGTTTTCCTCGCGACACGTAACGCGTGCATCGGTTTCGTTCCTGTGCAAGGAGGCCACGAAAATCGAGGCACGTTCAAATTCGAAAGAAAAAGAGAGAGTCTGACACAATGAGAACGATATTGCATGATTATATGTCATATGTTTTAAATAATATGCCAGATAACGAAATATTCGTACGACGACCTTTGATGTGACATAACGTAATATGTTTTACCGACGCCATCTTGATAAAGAGAAAAAAAAGAAAAAGAAAAAAAAAAGAGAAAAAAAAATAAAAATCACGAAATTACGATATCGTAAAATCTTATCTACGTTAGTATAAATCAAGTTATGTATTTTAATCATCCGAATTAATGATTCTCTCGTCTTATATAATTTCAAATATGTATGTGTGTTGTGTGTATGTATGTATGTATGTATATATGCAGGCGTGTGTATATGCATGATTTTGTATATAAAAGTAATTTTAAAATCGTTGTGCGAGTCTCGTTGCTGTTCGAGACAATAATAAAAATGTACGATCTATATATGTAACTTCGTTATCACATATTTCCATTTATACTGTCTTCTATTTAAATCGATTTAAATAGATCGATCTGAAAATTCGTTTATCGCAAGATATTAAATTGTTAACACAAAAGAAAAAAGATCGAATGGGTTGTACAATTCCTTGTACTTTTTCTTATATTAACAATACAGTTAAAATTCGATATACTATATATATATATATATATATATTTACTTATAAGTATGTATCATTGAGCGTTCGCAGAATTGCGTTATTCAAGTTTTGAAATTGATGCAATGTCAATATAAATTCATTAGATTTTTTTTTTTTTTTTTAAATACTTGTCTAAAGAACTCTCGTTGATTCTTCGGGGAATGACCGATGGAAGGGGAATGAAATTATCATTCGAGCGACAGACACATTTATCGTTCCTCTATCGGCTAATCTTCTTCCAAAAGATCGTCATCCAAATTCACACCCTGAAATCAAAAATATTTCCCTTGTTAACACGTGTACTTATACTTGTCCGTTGTTAGGATTAAATCACATGGAAAATTGTAAATTAAAAATATATATGTATATACGTAATGAAATAAAAGAAAATAAAATAAAATAAAATAAAGAAAAAAGAATACAAAAAAAAAACAAAAAACAAATATCGATAAAAAATATAAGCATACGCAATTAATAATAATAACAATTTTTCATCAATTATGTATACTTCCCAATCAAAAAAAAAAAAAAACATTCGACAGCAAGTTTGTGAAATAAATGTAAGTATAATAAATATTTATTGTTTCGTACGAATGATTATATATAAACTATAAAGCACAAATGTTTGCATTTCTTTTTATGGGCGTCTGTGATAATAGAAATTCTTTTGCTATTTCATGGAAGTTCGTTAAAAAAAGAAGAAAATGAAGAAGAAGAAGAAGAAGAAGGAAGTGATCGATCGTAGAAGAAGTGAGAGGTAGAGCGTGACAAAACCGAGGGACTTGCCGAAGTAACCATAACGTAGGAGCTATCCGAACCGACTCCCCAAGTTGAATGTTATGGCAACAAGGCTGTAAACAAAATACAGCGTGACTGGCCCGTGGGGTAAACGCGATATCGGTTACGCGTTGCGGGTCTTAATGATTCGCTACTGATTCTTAAAACGCACTAGTCTTGCGTGGCCTTGTGTTAATAAAATGAACAGCATAAACAGTAATATATACAGATGTAGATTATGATACGGTTAGTTAAAAAAATTCTCTTATGTTGATGTACCCTTAGGTGAATATCGTTAAAAAAGAAATATAACATTACAAAGTTACGCGATAATATCGTCAGATAAATAATCGTTAAATAAAATCGGTCGTAATCGATTATTAATAATTTAATATAAAGTTTATTACAATATTCATACCTAATATATATATAGACGTGATATTAAATTATTCCTCGAAATAATTGACGCGTAAAACTAATCATGATCTTAAACTTTATATATTATATATATATATTTTTTTACAGCAAATAGAGAAATATTCTTCAGGTGATAATAAACGATTAGATCGATTTGCGATCGTTATCGTGCTATTGAATGTGACTATAATCCAAATGATCAGATACACTCGCATAGGCGACGTACGTCGCAGAATTATTTTCCTGGTTCGAAGCAGACCATGTTTTGGTAATCCTACACCCATCTAGGGTTACGGGCTCGCATTTAGGACATTAAGCCATCGACTAATAACATATCTATTCTCTCTTCGTCATTCTTTTCTCGATTTCGATAAATTCGTTAAGAAGACATCGAATTTTCTCTTTCTAATTAATTCATTAATTATTTAAATAATTCGTCTTTCTGATTTTTTGTTTTTTTTATTATTTCAGATCTAGTAAATTCTAATGTTCAACTGATTTCAATATGTAACATTACTACTTCCTCGAAGAATGACGTTTATTACCGCGAACCTATCGCAGGACGAATCGTTCGTGTCACGCTTACAACAGGATTAACATTGCGCTCGGTGTGCAACGGCTCCTTTTACTCGCGGCCACCTGTAAATATAGATCCATATGGCGCAGCAGATTTTCTTTACTTCTCACTTTCGGTACTGTTTCTCTCGTTTGTTACATCCTTACCAGCGATTTCGATAGGTTTGCTTTTATAAATTAAAACGAATGGCGAGAACTTAAAAGAAAACGTTAAAACGTGCCTTTGAACTTACTTTTTAATCATATTCGTTTATCGAGTGTCAGCATGCAAAATAAAAAATTAGATATAAAAGAATAACGTGCGGTAAGTAATTTTTGGAATAGAACGAATGTAGAATCGAAAAGAACGATTAAAAATGTTCCGCGAAGTTGGTTTTCATGGAAATCGATGAGATTTACTCACGGTAGTGTCGATCGTATCGTCGAGTTCAAGATCGAGATCGAGATCGTCATCGTCGACAGTCAATGGCCTGGAACTACTGATTTTTATCACCTTTTCCGAAACTGTACTCTTTGGCAGATTCGTTTTATCTACGATCTCGAGATTTTGTAGTCTGTTGAATAAAGCCTCGTTCGATTGTATTGTCTCAGATTCTGCGGGAGCGACGTTATAACTGAATTTTCCTGTTGCTTCGGCTGCCAACATTTCTTCTATAGGTTTTCGTTCGATATTAGGCTGCAATTAAATTGTATTCGTTGAATCTTTCAGAACGTTTAATTATTTATTATGAATTTGTCTGATCGTTAGTAAAATTTTAACCTGTATCGTTGGGAACGCAGATGCAGGAATTTTCTTTTTGTTTTTTTCTCTCAAAAATTGCTCCACTTTCAACGCTTCTCTGTATCCAGGAAATAGATTTTCATATTGCTCGGGATCAGCTAAGCTCTGTCCAGCTTTCTCGCTGACAGCTGATAATTTTTCTTTCCACAATTGAACGATAGACGATATCTTGCTCGGTGCATAAGTTCTAGCAAAGAAGGCAGCCTCAGGAATTTTGTTAGTCTTCAAGAGAATTTCAATACATTTGTCTATGTCCCCGAGTATGAAGTTTGACAAAAAGGAGATATTGTTCTTGCCCGTGTCATTAGCATCGGTGCCGAGTTTTTGAATCATGCTTGCATTTCCAGTACTAGTTGCTAACAGGAGTAAACCACCAAAGTCTTGGGCCTGATGTAGACAATCTTGAGCCAAACATAATTTTCCTTTTTGCGTTGCCAAAGATGCCAACTGTCGCCACTTTTGTTGACTATTCGCTTCTTTTGCAAGGGAATGTGCCGTTTTTAAATCTCCCAGAGCTAATGCCAACTCGAACCTGTGATCTGGATCGGTCGATACAGCCAAAGCTTGTTCTTTGAATCCCTGTTAAATCGTTTAAAAGATTGCTCTCTTATTTTGGCGATCTAACTGTTATACATCATGTTTTATATACAAACCTGTTTTTCTAAGAAATGGGCCACTCTCGTACGATGTTCTTTAGGTACTGTTGGCAATACTCTGTCGGCAGTTTCAAAGTCTTTTCGCATAACAGCTGTTTGATATTCTAATACGGACAGTAATAAAGAATAAGAAACAACGGAGAGTTCCTTATCACATAAATACAATCTATTGTCTCTTGGTACGTAACCAAGTAAATACATTGGCCTATCTAAATGAAAAACTGTAACTACTTCTCCACCAACAAAGTAGTTTATTCTATTAACACTATTCGTATAGATGAAACAATCGCCAACCCAGAGACCCGTTTTTACTACTTCTGTCATTTCTGCTACCATCTAAAATTAAGATCATTTATTATAGAATTTTTATATCTACTTTCAAGTTTAATCTATATTTCAAGATTAAAGTGAGAAAATATCGATACCTCAAATGCATCTTCTATATCCTCTGCATTGTCAGATGCATTAGTGACAGCATCAGCGACATACTTTAAAATAAAATACTGATCTGAGGTAGCTAATGCTAAAAGAGAGGCATTTTCAGCCCAATAAACATGCGTAGGTTGAATATCTATACGTCGGATTAATTTTAACGTGTCCCAATCGAAGAAGGATAGACCAGACCCAGATGATACACCAAGTAAATATCCACCAAATATACCTGTAATAAATAAAAATATTACGTGGAAGGATGTTTGCTTTCAAAATATTTTTTATATAAAAGAAAGAAGAATGACTATTTTTATACTTACTATCTGCACCAAAGTCTGGCTTAAAACTTTTCTTCTCCTTGAAATTTTTGAACACCTTTACAGACGTAGTACTTTCCCTTACAGCATACTGACTGGAATCGGCTGCCCAAACAAATTCTGATGCTTGTCCGAAAGCTTTATTTCTCAGTGCCATAGATGTATAAATTATATACTCTCCATCTCCGCAAACTACTAAAAATCTTCCGTTTGGATGGTGCTGAATAGTCTGAGGATAGATTTCACATGCACCCATATCTTTTACAGCAAGAGGTAATCGTTCTCCATCCTGAGGTTCTTCTCCTAATGCCTTTAGATTTACTTGTTGGATTTCACTATGCTTCGCCCATACGATTTTACCACCTAAAGAATCCATAGATACTGCTGGTTCTTCTCTACCAACTTTTACCATGACGCTTCCTTCGTCGTAACCTATAGCTACGTTATTCGAGCCTCGCATACAAGCAATAGTCCAAACTCTTTCAAAACCATAATTAAGAGAGGATTCCAATCTATATGTTCCAGCGTGCCATATTCTAACCGTTCCATCTTCAGAACCAGTAAGAACGATAGGTAATTCTGGATGGAAACAGACTGCGGAGATATTTTGAGTATGTCCTTCCAAAGTCTGAACACAAGTTTTATTTTGATAATCCCAAATTTTTACATATTTGTCATCTGCTCCTGATATTAGGTAAGGCTTATCTCCGCCATGATAATAATCCACGCAGTTGATACCTTTTTCATGACCCTCCAATGTAAAATTAGCAGTCGACGATCCTAATTGCCATACTTTTACCGTTCTGTCTAAGGATGCACTGGCAAAAGTATTATTATCTTTAGGATTAAAAATAATTTGCATAACGTAATGTGTATGTCCTTCAAAAATTTGTTGACTTATCCAGGACTTTTCCCAATTCCATAATTTAATTGACATATCATCTGTTAAATAAAATTAAGATACTTGAATTACTTTTAGTGATGGAATATATGTACAAATAGAAAAATTAGATATAATTCTTTACCGCTGCTGGTTAAAATAAATGGTTGCGTAGGATGTACCGCTATACATCTAACGTAATCACTATGAGCTTCAAACGAATGAACACGTTCTAAAGTATTATAATTAAATACTCTAATTTGCATATCATCGGATCCAGTGACAACCCAATTCTTACGAGGTACAAATTTGGCTGCTCGAACTGGCAAATCGCATACTTCAAAAGTCTTTGCAAGTGTCTGATTTTCATGATTCCATATGTTAACATTGCCCTGATACAAAGAACACAGCATCCATGGTTCCGTTGGATGAAGATCTACGCATTTTACTCTGTCTGACCTGGCGGTCAATTTTCTCTTAATATCTAACCTCAGAGGCTGCAAAAGTGACATGATGATTAAGTTTCATTCTTACAAATGTTACGAATTTCGCATATTTCATTGTATAAAGTAAATCTTAGAATTTTATAAACATATTTTATAAAATGTACGAATAAATATTTTGACGTGTCAAGTGTTATAAAAAAAAAAAAAAAATACTAATGTCAATATACACTTGTCTACAGGTGTTAATCGATAACTACAATAACATGTTAACAATATGAAAAGTACGATGTTTAAAACGTACCATTTTAGATGTTTAAGAAATATCCACTGTATTAGATATTGTTAAATTCAACGAATAAAATTCAGTATCAGATTTAAACAAGAAACCTCAGCCATGAAGTTAAGACGTGGCCGATGATCCGGGTGAAAATGGCGTCCACATGTGGCTACCGATAACCCAACAAAGAGTTTTTATCCAATTTTTTCTTCTACTTTGTTTGAAAACATCAAAGATAATAAATAAGTATCAAAATTATACCATTACGATACTCGTGTATTAATATAAATTAAAGATAACATTTAAATTTGACATTGAATATTGTTATTATCTTATGTGGTTAGGTTTACTCGGTCGATAAATCAACTTTCGTCATCGCAGAAATTAAACTTAATTGTAAGATTACCATTTACGTCGATCAAGTAGGACACTACATTGCAAATTGTCGAACATAATAAGTAAGTAATTAGATTAGTCAGATATATCGTATATAATTATTTATATTATACATTTTATATAACATAACAATGATTTCTTATTAATCGTATCTTTTTTTTATCGTCAAATTGAATGCCATTTTATTCAAATATCTTCCATTGAAGTTAACTTATTATGAAGGTCAAGTTAAATGATGCACAACGTAAAACCGTAAAAGGTATGTCGTTAACGGAAGACCTATCAAAAGGAACGAAGATTTAGGCGAAAAAGGTCGCAGCTGCGAGAGAAAAGACAGAGATTGCGTTGGAAATAAGAAACAGTTAACGTCTACTCAAGATCGTGAATAATGTCGTCGAAGGTTTCGATGATGTGCAGAGATAACGGATTGCCATCTGAATAATGGATGTATAGTTTGCTTCCTGAATTTCTGCAGGGCATTACGTGAAGATGTATATATCTTTATTTTTTTTTGTTTAAAGGTCGAAGAAGAATGTGAGATCTGATTGTGAGATCAATAAAATATTTTATTGTAATATGTATTTTTTCTCTTTCTTTCTTTTCTTTTTTTTAAATATTTGATGTTGAAATAAATCGTCGAGAGAGAGAGAGAGAGAGAGAGAGAGAGAGAGAGAGAGAGAGAGAGAGAAGAGATAATTCTTTAATAATAAAATCTTTCAAATATTCTTCAAATCTTCATGAAAATAGCTTTTGAGCATTTTAAATACATACTCTATGTCGTTCTTTCAAAACCGTAATATTTTACATATCAGATGTAGCTACACTTGTACGATATTGTTAATCAATTAATTATACTAAAAACCTATAGAAAAGAATCGAAAGTAAAATCAAGAGGATCGATTATAAATGATTTCATCTGTAGAAAAATTAACATAATGACATTCATGCGTATAGGAAATTATAAAAATTCGGATATATGTGTACCATGTATATAAATATTTATACACATACATACATACGTATATTTGCTTGATGCGATTACGAGATAGGTTCGACGATCCTTCGAAGACGATCGTACGAATCTGACGTAACTAATTTTGTAGTCGTTGATCTTTGACACGAGTCATTCATCCATTCGAATCTATTCTTTCTCATGCTTGTATTTGTACACGTCCACTCAAGATATTTTCTTTTTCTCTCTGTTTTGTTTTTTTCTTTTTATATATAGACGCTGGAAAAGGACAATAACAATCTGTGAGTCGTATAATTAGCTGTCCGATCGAAATTACAATAGGACCACGTGATTTCTTTAGAAAAAGAAGAGTTCAGGAAGTAAAAGTAATATTTTTAAATGTGTGTGTGTGTGTGTGTGTGTGTGTATACAAATTACGATTTCGCCATAACTATCCACATCTTTTTTTTCCTCTAAAACATCGTAGAATACTCAATCACGATGAGTCGGCCTAATAAGTCGAAGTAAAAGTATCATAAAAGTTGCTCGCGTGGTTAATTCTAGTCTCGAAAAAAATATTGCTTAAACGATTACGTTTTCCTTTATATACTTTTCGTACTTCTTTTCTTTCTTCCTTTTTTTATCTCTCTTTCATTTCGTAAGAACGAACTATTAAGGCTTTTCTTTTCGAAACTTATTTCTATTTTATTTCGTAACTTATAAACGTTATGAAAAAAAGAAAAGAAAAATCATTTGTTGATTAAAATTACATGTAAGTTCGTAAAAATCTGCGAAGAACGCAAATAAATCGAGGAAGAAGAAAAAGAAAAGAAAAGAAAAGAAAAGAAAAGAAAAGAAAAGAAAAGGAAAGAAAAGTAAGAGAAGTGGAAAATAATAGATCGAGTCGATAAAAATTAAGAAAAGAGAGAAAAATAACAAAAGAAACGAAATAGAAAAGAAAAGAAAAGAGGAAGAAGAAGAAGAAGAAGAAGAAGAAAAAGAAAAGAACAATAAAAGAGATCTTCCTGTTATATTTATTCGTTTCACGCTCGATCGCTTACAGTATCTTTCCTTCACGAAAGAAGAAAGTTCTCGCGGTATGGTTTCTCTGTTTTCTTTCTTCGTGTTCTTTCTCTTTCTCTCTTTTTTTTCTTTTCTTTTTTCTTTTACCTCCTTCCGTTTTTACAGGTGATCCAGACCATTTCGTTATAGATACACAGGGAATGTTCATTCGTTCGTTCACGTTTTTAGAAACGATTTGTGGCTCCTACGAACCTCGCCTATGAAAAAGAGAAACAGAGATAGACAGATAGAATTCCAATTACTAGTTTGCAACGACGACGAAGTCGAAGGGATGGGGAGGAGGAGGAGGAGGTGGTGGGAAGAGGAAGAGGGGGTGGGAGGGGGGAGGGGTCCAGCGTCGTTTATTTAACGTGAACGTTCTTTGCAAGATAGCGAAAGGAGGAACCTGAAACAGGACTCTCGATAATCATTCGTTACCTCTCACCAGACTTTTAACGTGCTGGTATTCGAAAGAGAGAGAAAGAGAAAGAGAAAGAGAGAGAGAGAGAGATCGAAGGATTGTGGAATTTTTCGAGAGATCGTTCGTTCGATCTATTATAGATCGAATGGACGATCTCTCTCTCTCTCTCTTTTTTCTTTCGCTTTGTTTCTCTCATTTCGTTTTTCTTAATCTATCTAGGTATCATCTTTATTGATCGAGTCCTTGCGAAATGAACGGTTCCTTTTCTTGATGCGCTTGGCCTAACTAAAAGAAAAAGTGAGAAAGGGGACGAGGAAAGTTAAGCTATTGTATATTCGCTTTGTAGTCTATTTCGATTAACGAAAAAAATGATTTCTTAACCTTTCTTAAAAAATGGTTTCTTTTTTTTTTCTTCTTCTTTTTATCAATTATTGAATTTGATTTGCTTGAAGGTAGTTTCTTTTTTTATATTGACATTTTCATTCGAGTAATTATAATATATGATGTTATGGTAAATGACAAATTAGATATAAATATATATTTGTAAAAATAACGTTATTACGTCGATACGTTCGCGTTAATCGGGATGATTCCAGAGAAATTTATTGATTTCGATTGTTCGAATGAAAATTTATCGGATTTGTAAGATATAGAGAAATGATGGGAGCAATGGGGTAGGTAGTAGAGGAAAAAAGAAATTATGATATATAGAAGAGATAGGACGATTTGATGGAGTCAATTTGTTCACGAGAAAATAAATTGGTATCGAACTAAACGGATATGTTCTTCGATGATTGCGTTATTAACGATTGTTATTTATACGTTTAAACTTTAGATCGAGCTTGAAATTTTGCGCAAGAGAAAAATTATTTCTATCCTTTTCCTTTACTCTTTCTTTTTTTCTTTCGAACGTAGATCGAATTCTCGAGAAATTGTTCTATCCTTTAACGATACGATTGGCGAACCAAGAGGAAAAAGAATCTTGCAAATTAGTTCGAAACTTGATGCATGACAGAGTCGAGTCTGTCAAACGAAATAGATCGAGAAATAGATCTTTCTAGAGAAGTCGTTTAATTGTAAGAACCGTGATACGTGGAAAGGATAGATAATTTGAAGGAATAGTTTGTTAGAGAAAATAAACTCTCGTCGAACTTAAACTTAATATGTCGAATTGAAATGACGAGAAAATTATATAAAGAAAGAAATTGATACGTCACGAAATTAGAATAATTCGAATTGATGACTGATCCTGTTGAATAAGTAAATTCCACAAAATGTTTGATACATCGATTACTATAAAAAGAAAATGCTTTAAGAGATAGCATTGTTCATCGTTTGAGAGACATAAAGGAATCTTTGAACGACTTAAGATGGAAATAATTGTAATGACGATAAATTTATTCCTACATCGGTAATTCTACGAAGTAATCATTTAGTATTATATTTCTCGACAATAAAGTCGATTGCACACTTGTCGATAGTCGAAACGTAATTGATATTATACTTACACAGAAAAATAAACAATAAAAAAAGAAAAAAGAAAAAATAAACGAACGTTGATCGAATAATATGAGTTATTACATAAATATTTCGCCTTTCATAAATCACCTTTCGATTTTCCTTATATAACAATTATTAACAAATACGTTACCTTAATATTTATAGGAATATCTTTTTACGCAATTTTATTCGATGAAAGATAGATTGTTATTAAGATTTCAATTTGATTTTTTTTTAATTTTTTAAATCAAACTCTTTTGTAATTTTTAAATCACTGATTTAATATTGCGCGAAATTTGAAATAGAAATATTGATTAAAAAGAAACATAGGAAAATGTATGAGGAAGAAGATGCGATCAAAGACTTTATAATATTAATGATTGGAGTATATCGAGTAGATATAACTTTCTGTTTTTCCTTTTAAAGGATCGAAAAAGATCAAGATCTACGATCGATCGTCGAGTATTCCGCGTCGCTTGAATGACGGGAAAATAAGAAAAATAAGAAAGAAACAAAGACTTTTTGCGAATAAAATACGAAAGGGAGAGGAGAAGAGAGAAAGAATATATCCTTCGTTCCGTGAATACTTTCAGTCAACGAAGGAATTCAGGGCTGTTGACTCGACCGTCCGCATTCTCGTAAAGCGCTCGACTTGCGGTAGCGTCTTTCAAACGTGCCTCTGAAAAGTGAGAGAAAATTGGAACGACCTTTTCTGCTTGACGATCAAACGAATGTGTGAAAAAAGCTGCTGACACGAGAAAGAAAGAAAGAGAGAGAGAGAGAGAGAGAAAACAGTTCAAGTCCGATTTTTAATCATTTATTTTAACGAGAGAATGACTTTTCAAATATCGAATAATTTCTTTATTTTTGTATTTTTTGTTGTTGTCGTATTAACATGTATTTGTATACTAACACGAGAAAGAGAGAAAGAGAGAAAGAAAGAGAGAGAGAGAGAGAGTGAGAGAGAGAAAACAGTTCAAGTCCGATTTTTAATCATTTATTTTAACGAGAGAACGATTTTTCAAATACATCAAATAATTTGTTCTTGTATAGATATTCTGAACTTAATCACGTTTGTTCGTAAAAAATTTAGAACAAAGCAATCGTGTGATATTTGAGAGATATAAAATAATAAAATAAACGTTACAATAAATTAATATAAGAGAAAAGAGATAAAATGGAAACGGAGAAGTTTCATTTTTCTTTTCGTTTCTTTCCTCTTTCACCTAGTTTTCTTTCTACAACTAACGATCAGTCAGTTTTCCCTTTTCACGAGGTGAAAAAGAAATTCGCACGTACCTTCTAATAATCTCGTTAGCCGCGATCGGAGAAAAGTCTACGAGCATAATTGAATCATCGTATAAAGTCGTACACGAGCACGAACGTAATTATCCTATTTACCGTGGATCGTTGTAATTACGTTAGTTCACGATTCAGTCTCGTTATTTTACGTGACACTTTCTATCTTTTGTTCTTTTCTTTTTTTTTTATTTCTCTTCGAATCGATTCCTTTCTTTTATCTTTTATTTATTTTATTTTATTTTATTTTTTTTTAATGTCGACACCGTACTCTTTGTCATTTCATAAAAAAGAAAAGGAAAGAAGAAGATAACAACTGTAATAAAATTAAAATAAAAAAATGAAATTTATATATATATATATATACACACACATATATAATATTTAGACAATTTATTTCTTAATTAATTTATGCAAACGATCTTCGGAATTATGAAGCAAAAAAAAGAAATGCAGAAATTTTCTCTTTTTCTCGGACACAATTTATTTCGTCGACTCTAATATTCTTTCAAGCGTATGATTATATTTAAGACGACCTCAATGGCACTTGCGCGTGAAAAATCGCGCGAAACGAGTCACGTGATAGCGAGAGGGAGAATGACTATCGAGCGTCGAGATGAGATCTTCGTTGTTGTTTGAACGAGATATTGCGTGTTTACAATCTTCCTCTTTTCCAACGACTTTACGTTTTTTCTTGTACGCGTATAAATCTTTCAACGATGTCATTTAAATTAATCTCGATGCATTTCTTTTTTTATCACCGTGACGAATGAGTTTCTTATTAGACAAATTTGAAGTTTGTGTAAAGAAAAGGGAGAAGAAGAAGAAGAAGAAGAAGAAGAAGAAGAAGAAGAAGAAGAAGAAGAAGAAGAAGAAGAAGAAGAAGAAGAAGAAAAAGGCAAAAATAGCTGTAATAGTTGACACTTAATTATCTTTCTCATTTATGTTTTCAACAACTTCTAGAGTTTCTAATAAATTTGATTATGATTTTCTTTCTTTCTTTCTCTCTATCTGTGTATATATATAGATATGTGTATATATATATATATATATATATATAATATATAATATGTATATATATTTATATTTATATTTATATATATATACATATACATATATATAGTTTTTCATATATAAAACATAATGTAAATATATATCACACATATTACATATTTTAAACATATATATACACATATACACAATATAATACAATATAAATATACATACATACATACATACATATATATATATATATATAATATGTATATATATATGTCTATAAATTATAATTACTTGTGCATACACACTGAAAAGAGTCGATAATAGGAATTAGGTCAAGAACATATTCTTAAAGATGCGTTTCGACTCGCCCTCATACGCACCCTTTACAACATCTACTATACTCATACGTATATGTACATGTAATACGTATATATATGTATACACATATACTATATGTGTTTGTATATACTTGACCTTTTTCCAGACACAAACTTGCAACTCCTTTCGACGCAAAAACGAGCCGTAAATCCTCGTTGGAAGTCGCGTAGATTTACGACAAACGTTGTAATTACGTGTAATTGGCCCGATCCGTATACTTCTTCTCTTTTAGTTTTTTTTTTTTCTTTTCTTTTCTTTTCTTTTTTCTTTTATATTTTTTATGCTTTCTTCTTTTTTTCCTGTTTTCCTCGATTTATCGATAAGCCAGATGAGATCGATCGTAATGATCGAATTTCATTTAAATCGAAATTAATCGATTAAGTGGAAATTAATTGCCTTTTTACAAATGTAATCGTCGAATTTGGAAATTTTCATATGACTGCAGCGATGGATTACGAATTACGAGAGCGAAAGCGCTAAAGAAGATTTATGGACTCGATGGCTTATATATTCTCTTTTCTTTTCTTTCTTTTCTTTCTTTTTTTTTTTTTCTTTTTTTTTTAATTATAGTTAACGCCCATCTCAAGAGAAGGGCCGATCTGCGCTTAAGATTGGCAATTATTTCCGAGAGCGATTCGTCAGATTATGAGAGAGTTTCATTTGAAAGTCTATCTAGATGATTTTAATGAATCAACGAATCTTTCGCAAGGATTATATCGTAAAATCATTTTTCTTTCTATCTTATTAAAATATTCTTTTGTTGTCTTATTCCATTAAAAAAAAAAAAAAAAAAAAAAAAAAAAGAAAAGAAACAAAAAGAAACAAAAAGAAAAAAGAAAGTGACTATTCCGAAGATAATCATCGTCGTTTCGTCGAATGTAAATAAATCCTTTTTTTTTTTGTCGAAAAGAAATTAATTTTATTCATAAATATGATAAATAAATTGTGCAATGATCTAACTTAAAAATTTAATTAAACGTATTTCAATGGTCGTGAAAATCTTCGTTATCCTCCTATCATAATAATCCATCATTCCCATTAACGAATGTATCGTATAACCGTAACAAAAAATATAAAAATGAATTAGTTATCTCTCTCTCTCTCTCTCTCTTTTTAGAAATAAATTCTCATAGAGGATGATTCGGTTGGGTTAGCTCGAATTGTCATTTTGCCGATGAACGATAAGAATAGCCAGCCACCAGAGGGTTCGTTCGATCCGGCAAATCGTGAGGACACGAAACCATAGGTACCATTTTCCACGAACGAAAAGAATCTTTTCTCTGGAGCTATCTTTAGGTTCTACCTACGCATACTATATACGTTATATACGTAGATACATATATACATAGATATATACATACATCTATGTATCTACTCCTTCTTGCAATCGGAGAACTATAAATTCGAAAAACGTTCTAACTCTTTTTTTTTCTTTCGTTCTCTCTCTTTCTCTCTCTTTCTCTCTGTCTCTCTTTCTCTGTCTGTCTGTCTTTCTCGTTCATTCTGGACCAAGTTAACAGCGTAGTACGTACAACGTAGGGTGCAACGATCTCAAGTTTTTGTCGTGCAATTTCCAATCGGATAAGCGTCCACCGGAGGAAATTGCGAGACTCCTCCTCCTCCACATCCTCCTCATTCTCATCCTCATCCTTTTCTTCCTTCTTCTTCTTCTTCTCCTAGATTCTGCAGTCAGAAATCGTAGAAATGGTTGGAAATAAAAGTAGAAAGAAACGGTTAGAAAGGAAAGGAATAAAAATCGTAGAGAAACTGAAGGAGTAAAGAGAAAGAGAGAGTGATAAAAAGATAGATAAAAAGAAACAGAAATATGGTCCAACGATAACAAATAGAGAAACGACGATAGATAGACAACAAAAGTTGTACCATATGAATTGATTTTGAAATTATGTAATTATGAATGTGAAATTATGATTGAAGATCGACTTTAAATCTAAATTTTGAAGATTGACTTAAATTTTGTTCGTTTAATTTCATTATCATTTAATTATTATTATTATTTATTATCTTAATTTATTTAATTTATCATTATTACAATTTATTATTTTAATCTATTTAATTTACTATTTTAATCATCATCATCATCATCATTTATTATCTTAATTTATTTAATTTATCGTTATTACAATTTATTATTTTAATCTATTTAATTTACTATTTTAATCATTATTATTATTATTATTATTATTACTATCACTATTACTTTTTTTCCTTTTCAAATTAAACTCATAACGCTAGGAAAAATAATATCTATATTGAATAAAATAGATACGGTGTATGAACGGAATACATCGTATTGATCTGGGTATGATCAAAAAAAAAAAAAAAATATATATATGTATATAAGCTGTCTTCTCTCTGTCTCAACGATTCAACAGAGATTCTCGGCGATGCAATTGGATTTGCAGAGGAGGCCCTGACATATTCCTTAGTCCGTTCGTGGTAACGCCTCCTTACGTATATGGAATATAAAGGGCGAGGGAGAACCGAGAGAGAAAATTATACACCTTGCACTTTTATCGTGCTCCGACATCGAACAATAAAATCGCACGCTAGGGCTACAAACGCGTGTGCGTCTGACTATATCGTTTCTTTCACGCATGCTTTTTATTTCGTCCTTTTTTCTTTTTTTCCTCTTTTTCTTTCTTTTTTTCTTTCCTTCTTTTTTCTTTTCTTTTTCTTCTTTCTTATTTTTTTTCTTTTCTACAGGTACACGAAAGAAAAGTCCCGATGTGACAGCCGAGCAAACGTAATCGGAAATCTCAGATTTTTCTTTCGAACTGATTTGAAATGTTTGCTTCATAAAATATGATAACGATAATAACACTAATAGTATTAATAATAATAATAATAATAATAATAATAATAATAATAATAATAATAATAATAATGCTCGAAGGATTTGTAATGCTTCATTTCTGATTCATTGTATCAATCGTTTTTGACAAAATGCAATTCCTACGATACTTACAATTAAATGCTAATTAATATCAATAATTAATAATTTTGAATTAAACGTAACAATCATTTTCATTTAATGATGTTTTAACAGGAGTATCGTTAATTATGAATTAATTGATAAATCCAATTGATATTAATGAAAGAAATAATAAAATGTAAAATAAGAAAATAGAAAATAGGAAAATAAAAAAATAAGTAAATAGGAAGAAGTTGGTGTGAAATAGAATACGAAAGTCTTCGTTGGAACGTGGTTATATAACAAGACATATTATGTGTATAGAATACGTACAATAATTAACGTAGGAATAAGTAAATATTAAATGTATTTAACGCGTTCTTAAAGGATGGTAGTTTTAACCAACACGTTTTACGAGCGAAGCTTCTGAGTCTTGATTGCTTTGACGATTAAACGGTTCTTCTAAGTTCGTAATGATTCTCCTTTGTCGGTAATTTCGAAGTAATATGTTGTCGTTTCTCTCTATATCTCTCTCTCTCTCTTTCTCTCTCTCTTTCTCTCTTCCTACAAGTAATAACTGCTAAATAATGTTAAATAACTTTAACCCTTGCTATAAAACTTGGATATATATATATATATATATATATATATATATATATATATATGCATACATGTATTTATATATATAATATATATGTATATATGTATGTGTGTGTACGTATATAAAAAATATTGAGTTAATTATATATCGAACATAAACGTTATAAATAATTAAAGACTCGAAATTGTATCGTTTTGAATGAAAATACCTAGATATTTTACATTGCATATATACCTATGCATTGTTCGAACCGTATCGAATCGAATATTCTTTCGATCAATCACGTACGTGATATATCGCGAAAGTTAAAATCAAAATATTGTCACGGGTATTTTTCCATTCGTGGAACTCACCGAATCAATAAGGAGAAACTTATATTGTATCGTTCTCAGGAGTAACGTATAAACGTTTGAAATATTTTATGTATACGTAAGACGAATAAACATGTAGTAAATTGATTTTAATACTTCAAAAAAATATATATATATTTATAATATGTATATATGTACACGTATATACATTGTAAATTTGATGTTATATATTCGAAAATATAGATTATGAAAAATAACAGATAAATATTAATTTCTATGCACGATTGTTTATACAATCTTTAAAAAGGTATCGTTTGATGGAATAAATTTGAAAAAGCGATTTCCAATAACGATGTCGGACAATAATGATAGTAATATTATCGACGTTCGACGAGTCATTAAAATCTTTTTTCGTGATTCATGATATACAATAAAATATTTTTTTATCTCCGTCTGTATTAAAAAAAAAAAAAAAAATCGCTAAAGAATTCCAAAATCTTTGTAAGACCGGCGTCGTTTAAAGGAACGTTCCGTAGAATTGATTCGAATCATATCGTCATTTAAAACGCACTTAATTAAGAACGAAACAATTTCTTGAGTTACTTTCAACCGTACCCTGAAGCAACGAACGATCGTTTCGGTATGTCCAACTCTTTAACCCGCTTCTTGACTCTTTTCGGGTTACGTTACTTCATTCGATCATTTTGAACTCGAGGAATATTCTATATATTCAATTAAAGAAATTTTCATTAATTAATGATGCATTTATATATTAAATATTATAATTTTAGTTAATAAAACTTTTTAATAAAATATTAGTTAATCGATGGGATAGTCTGTTAATTCAATTTCATTAATTGTATATATCTTTTATAATATTATACGAAATTATGTACATAATATCATATATTATAATAAATATAATAAATTTGCACTATATATAATTTATATATATATATATTATATTATGTATGTACAATATTATATGTCTATAAATAATGAAGAAATAGAATATTTTCTGATAAGGAAATAAAAAGTTCCATTGCAATTGTTAAATGTATAAAATTTCTCATATTGTTATCTTCTTTAAATCCCGATCAAAAATCATTTTTGTTTTTTTTTGTAATAAGAAAAGTAAAAGAATGTTTGAAAGAGAGAAAGAGAAGAAGATAGATGCGGTCTCTTTTTAGCATAAATTTTCTTCTACTTATTGTTAGAAATTTCCTTTGATGACAAAAGAAAAGATAGCTTATCTCTTATTTTCCCACCGCATAAAACCACAATCTCGAATAACCTACTTGCAGAAAGGATTAATATTTCAAGATATAAAACGTGAAATGTGAGATCAACCGCATACACACATCCACATATACATATATACATACATGTACGTAGCACGCGCACGTACGCACGCAAGCACATATATATATAAATATAGATTAATAAAATATTCGAATCGATCGATTCAAAACATATAACAACTGGATAATAGTAGTTTTCCGTATTAACATATTTACTTGCATAGGTTTTCTATCAACGAAAAGAAGACAAGAAAAAAAGAAGAAAACGAAAATGAACAAAAAATGGAAAGGAAAAAAATAAGAAATGGTGATCGATGAATCTAAAAATAGTAACGATTGATACGATCCTTAGAATGGATCGATATCGTTACTACGAAGATGGAAGAAGGATAACTGCGAGGGTGAAAAAGTGCGTGCATCGATCAAAAAGTCCCGCGTAAGATAAAAGGAAAGGTCGGATAAATAATGTATCCGTCGTTGCGTTTATTTCTTTTCTTTTTTTGCTTTTTTTTTTCTTCGTGGTACTCACAACTCGCCGGGAAAGGAACAGGTAGGTCAGTCAATGCGACGGAAAACTCGACGACCCGATGATTCTTTCTGGTCGAGTCTGATGAAAGAAGAAAAATGAGAGACAGAAAGAGAGAGAGAGAGAGAGAGAGAGAGAGAGAGAGAGAGAGAGAGAGAGAGAGAGAGAGAAGTTGCCCTGACCTCCTCCAATTGTGACAGCCAATGACATCGAAATTGCCGGGAAGGATGAAGCAGCTCCATCCCGAGATGCCTCTTTATACAAAATTCCTTTCTTTGGTATAGAATCAAAAAGCATCTCGTACGATACCATTGATTTCGTTGTATGATAATAACAGACCATATGAAACAAGTAGAACAGATATTATATGTAATTTTTTTTTTCTATGTAAACATTTATGTATAATAATAATGATGATGATGATGATGATAATGATAATGACAATAATAATAATTATTATAATTATTTAGATATTATAATAATATTATGAAATATAATTATATACATATAATAATAATAATAATAATTATTGTAATTATTATTATTATAAATAACATACAGCATCGAACATTTAAATGATGATACTTATATATTTTATTCATAAGCGTATTACTGAAATAAATATATTACTAAAAATGACAAAAGATAAGTGCGAGAATATGAAATCTAATTTTTGTCGAGCTCAATTTCTTATTTTCTTTTTATTTTTTTTTTTTTTATATATATATTCCTTTTTATTTTTCTCTTTGTCTTAATAAATTTCTCTGTCAATGATTCGTTGAAAGATAAGACACGTGTTTTTTCAGATGTGTCTTCACTTGATGTAATATAGATAATTACAAAATTTCGATAATATTAGCCGATGATTACGTCAATCATTATTATAGAATATAAAATGAAGTATTATTAATGTTCGAATTATTTTTAGAAGAATTTGGTTAAGTACCACATAGGTATTCCGAGGTGAAATTATTATAATAGAATTCTCGAAAATTCAGGTATAAATGATTAGAAATATGTATATAAATGGATTCAGTTTTAATTTGAAAATCTGTAATTAAGAGATTTCTTGATGATTTAGATCTTGTTAAGAGTTTAAATCTTTTTCGTTTGATTTCCGGTAAAAGTGAAACACTGACAAGTAGATAATAAACCTAGTATACGTCTTATATTAACAATTCGATTATAAACAAGGCGAAGTTGAGAAAGTTTCATCATAATTATTATGATAACAAAGCTTAAACGTGTTTCGAATTCTAACGAACAATACCTTTCACTTCCTTGTTTATAATAAAAAATCGATAGATACGACATTAACAATCGACGATAATTTATTCAAGTATCTAATATAAGATAACTCGATATACGTTGGAGATTTTTTATTATTTTTATTTATTATCGATTACATAGGCAAAATCGTTACGTATGACTACATATTCATATAAGCTATATATCGAATAAACTTCGATATTTACTTTGTTTATAAATTTTATCGAAACGTAAACATAATTACAGTTATTGGGAAATATGACGTAGATTTATATTCGACTTCGATCAAAGTATTTTTCTTAAAAGATTAAATAAATGATTAAAAAGTCTTCAAAAGTGTCCTTTCCTTTCCTTTCCTTTCCTTTCTTAATGTTTTTGTCGAAGAATTCGCTTCCACTTTCATAAGAAATCTCGTTTCCCTTTTCCCTGTTATATTCCCGGTATAGAATCGAGTTCAGTTTTCTCGGTCGCCGACATTCAGGAAGGCGATTTGTTCCCGTCACAAGCAAGTTGCTTGACAGTGAACCAGTTCGTTAGTTCTTCTCTTCTTCCTCTTATTCTTTCTTTGCCATAGTGGACAGATTAAATGGAACGAAGCTCAAGAAGTCTTCTTAGTTTGTGCTAATCGACTTTCAGAATGTTATATGTGTGTGTATGTATATATATATATCACATTCTAACACACACACACACATATATATATATTTATTTGTATATGTATATTTATATATGTATATATATTTATAAAAAAAAATCTAATTCATAAATCTCTCGATATAATTATTTATATTTACTTAAAGTATATTACTTGAATCGATTCCTTCTACTGATATAATATTTATTTCTATACGTATACATTAAATATATATATATTGTAAATGTATAATATTATAGATAAATATAGAACATCACTGTGCACCATCGTACAGTTTCAATTATTCAATCGCATCGAATTTAATGCAATTCTATCTAGAAAAAATTCATTGATAAATCTAAAGATTTAAAAAAAGAAACAAAGAAATGAAAACCAATCGACGAATAAATAAAAATCGTGATGAGATTAAAAAAAAAAAAATCATTATCGAATGGAATTCGATCAGTCTATCTGAAATTCTAATCTCTTTAGATTTTCAAGTAGCTGCTTACCACGATTGGATTCATCCATCGTGGAGCTACCGATGAAACATTGAGAAAGTTCTTCTCTCTTCCTTTTCCTTTTTGGTGAGTATGCAACGAACGAGTATTTGAGAGAGCTCAGTGAAGTCATCGACCTGAAGCGGCCACGAAAATGTTATGCAAAATGTGGTTAGTTAATAATAAAGGGCTTCTTCGCGGTGTCGGCTGGTCGATTACCTCATAGTGTTATGTTCCTATCAACGGATAATTTCATCGATTCCATGGAAAGTACGATGGGAATTTAAAAGAGAGAAAAAGATAGAGATAGAGTGGGAGGGAGAGAGAGAGAGAGAGAGAAATAGAGACTCAGAAATGTTCGAATAAACGTTTCAATAAGAAGTATTTAATTACGGAAGTGATACGATGATAAAAATATTTTAATGAAAGAAATTAAAGAAAATATTCTTCTTTCTTTTCTTTCTTTTTTTTTTTTTTTTTAAAGAAGAAAAACATTTTAATTTCACCGTTATACGAAATAATTAAACAAATTTTACAAAGGATTTATTTCAAATAAGATTCCTTTTGATTATAAATAAAGAAACAATACGAATTTCGATAATTTTCCGATAACAATGAAACTTTTAAATATCGATATAATTAATAGAAATTTGAATAATGTTAAGATTGACTCGTTTATTCGAATAATACATAATAGAAATGATGTAACGATTTAATAATAAATAACGTTAGTTCTTTTATTTCTTATATAGAATTATTAAGTGTGACTGCGTAATGGATACACTTTGGCGTATAATTTCAGAAAAATTCGTGTCGTTTTGTAAACGAAGGTCAACCTCCCACGATCGTAGTATTCTCGAGGACAAACATATCGTAGTTTTATCGATCAATAACGATAATGCTGATAGATGCTACAAAGACGATCGTAAGTCTTTTAAAAGGCAAAGAAAAGCGCCGCCGGTCGATATGCAACTGAAGAGTAATTACGCGTAATTACGCATTATTTGACGTCCAACGTAAACAATTTTATATACGTAAATATATTCATATATACATAAATACCTATTACGTGCAGATACAATGGAAACCTTTTCCTACAAATTTCTTCCTCATGACCTTAAACGTGTTTATCGTTCTCTTTCTCTCTCTCTGTTTATATTTCTGTCTTTTTCTGTCTTGTTTACTAGACATTAATAAACGCATTACAACGTGAACTTTAATACGTTGCGTATGATCTAACATATGAGAACTAATCGGTATAATCTTTTGAAATATTTTATATTTTTATAAAAAGATAAATACATTGCATTATCACCATACATATATCCATACATAAACGCACATATGTAATGTGTTTGCGTATGTACGCAAACAAACACAAACGCATATATACAAACGCACACGTATAAACACGGACCAGTTACTTTTTTATTGTATACTGCAATAAAGATTCTTTTAATTTCGAATGATGTCAAATAAAGAACATCTTTAGGAATAAGTTAGACGCAGCAAATGTGCTTGTTGGCTCAAGACACTTAAAAAAGAACCGACTCGAAATTTTGGCAGATGCCTTGCGTTCTTTCTCTCTCTTTCTCTCTCTCTCTTTCTCTCTCTCTCTCTCTCTCTCTCGTTTCCTCGTTGCTTGCAGGTAACGCGTACGAAGAAACGTAGATTGGCCATGTAACGGGAGACTGTCTGTCGTTGGCAGTGGAGGGTTTTCTACATATAGAGGTGCGCTCAACTCGCGAAACGATTCAGTCTCATCGAAACCAGCGTGGCAATAAAAGATCTACTTGTAAATCTTGAAAAAAAAAGAAAGAAAGAAGAAATATATATATATATATAGAAAGAACAAAAAGGAAAGAAAGAAAAAAAAAAGTGTCGTTCCTGATTTCGTTTTTTTCTTTTTTCTTCGTTTCTTTATAATCCTATTTTCGGAATCTTTAAGTGTCGCGTTGAGATTTTTTATTTTTTATTTATTCTTTTTCTTCTTATTTGTTTTATTTCTTTTTTTTTTTTGTTCCTTTCTCTAAATCGTTCCAACGATTGGACAATAATTTTCAACTTACAAGAGTTCCTCTATTCACATCGAATCTTCAACGGTAAGCTCGTTATCGATTTATTCGTATTTACACTTCTGACCGTGCAATATCTAATATTTTTCTTTCTAAGTAAACGCTAGAGTAAATATCGTATCGCATTAAAGTTTGTCTTTTTGAATTCTTTTCTCTCTTTTTTTTGTCTGACTTAGTTTTACGATAATAATTGTATGGACGTCAATTATCGATACTAATCATTAGTCTGGTCTTTTATAAAAAATATAAGAGATAGTTCATTTGTCAATTCTTCATCTCTCTTTTCTTATCTTTAAAATTTATTTTTTTTTTCTTTTCCTTTTTCTCTTCTTCTTTTCCTTATCTTTAAAAAATTTATATTTCAATGTTATTAAAATGATAAATAATCAATTCTCTGCTTTTAAGATCTACGATAAATAGATTTATCTACATATATAAAAGATAGGTATTGCACTTACTTACATAAATACTCGCTTATGTACTCGTATTTACATTTTTAAAAAGATGATTCAAAAAAAATAATTGTTTAAATCATTTGACTTGATAGATAAGGAATCACGTGATATATAAATATAAACGTATAAATAAATGTTAAGTAAGTTTTCTAGACACTTAAAAATTACACTTCGTTTTTGCGTTTATGTTTGTAAGAGAAATCGTATTTCACTTTGATTTAGTCGCGTTAAGGACGTAGTCGGAGTAAGACTTAGAATGATAAAGTTACGATCGTAGATGCAGTGTACACAAAACATATATATATATATATATATATATATATATATATATATATATATTTAACTATACACGATCTTGATTACGTGTAAATTTCAATTTCGATGAAGACATTGGTTTTTAGTTTCAATTAAAATATTAATGTACCTACATACATTTCGTACCTGTTAATTTTCAATTAATTATAATTGAGTTTAATTGAACATTCATATATTTACAATAGACAAATTATTCTAACAGCGTGAGGTTTCAGAAAAAATTAACATCGTTAACAAATTATCGTTCTCACATTCGATTTATAATAATAATCGTATGATTCGAGAAATAATCAAAAATTATTTGTACTTTCAGAGATTCGTACATTGAATCTGAACGTCAATCAACTAGATAAGTTTGATCAATATGGAGCAAGGTGGAATTTCGATAATATCACCGCCAGGAATTACGGAAAATTCCATTGGAAAACCGACGAAAAACATTGGACTAGCATTGAGATCAAACGCGGGTATTAGAAGTGCCAAAGAGAAGCTGAAAGCACCTTGTGAGTGAAATTACATTGAATTTGATCGTGAATCGGTAATATTAGTTGTGACAATAACGGTGATAGTTACGTTTACTCGAGTGTAAACGATTGAACTAATCGTAAATTAATACGGATAGACGATGATTAGAATTCGTAAACACAAAGACTTGGAGAGATCTCGTTCGTCGCAGAAACTTGTTATTAAATTTCACTCATTGTCATTAATGAAAGTCATTTGAAAGACATTTCAAAGAATCGTTTCGAAAGATTAATATTGTGTTTCTTCGTTATCATAAATTCTTTTACAGAAATTCTTTTCGATTTAATTCAGTTTGAACGTTAAATTAGTTACATTGTACGATTAAACGAAATAATATTTATTACGATTGTTAACGAGCAAACTTCAAAAAGGAAAAAGAAAGAAAATAATAAGAAAAGGAAAAAAGAAAGAAAGAAAATCAACGATAATTTATTTAATGTACATTATACATTTTGCGATACGATTTCTCGAAATCTCATCAAACTTAAGCACGTTTGATTCTTACATAACAGGTGAATTTCTGGCAAGCGTCCATCGTTTATCTCGTAAATCTGTAAAGCAAGACGAGTAGTATCGTTCCGCCATATTTCATTTTCTTCCTCGTTGATTTCTCAAGGAGGAAAGGAAAGAAAGTATACGTAGAAAGGACGTTTCGTGCTGACTGCATTCTAAACGATGCTCTACAACTCCGGCGGACTGAAAATTAGGTTACAAATTCGATTGAATTCGCCGTTTCTCTCGTCGAGCTAGAAAACGCGAGAAGGTTGATGCGCTAACTCAACGAGGCGTGCTTCAAAAGCGTTCTTGTTTTCATATAATAGGTAATAATATAGAAATGAGATGAAGAAAACTCTATCCTGAAAAGAATCATGCGTATAAATTGCTACTGACCGTAGAATAATCGATTTTACGATAATTCATGCTTAGTTATTATTATGTAAAATTGCAACTTAATCGTGCGTTCGATTTTCTCTTCCTTTCTTACAATTTTACGTGAATCCATTAAATTCGTCACGGTTCTTTTTATAACGGGAAATAAATAAAGTACGATATTTTATAAAATATTACGTTAGCTATCATTAATATAAATATTGATGTACGATTACACAATGCAATTATATAACGCGTAATAGATAATTTTCGATATTACTTTTAACGTTTAAATTGATTTAAATTCATTGTTTATCTATTAAATTACACGGTTAATTTGTAATATTATTAAAATGAATGAAGAATTTTTTTAATGTTTTCGTATTAGTGGAGTGTATCGGAGAGAAATTGACTTGAAAAAGAGAACAACCTGTATTCTTCTGTTACATTTTCTATGAAAGAAAGCGCGTTGAGTGTTGGAAACATGTGGAAACGTTCGTCCCGGATGTTTTTACGATGCATCAAGTGACTCGTGCATACTCCGTTATACTCTAAGAAATCTTGCTAATAAAATTAGATCGCAATTAAGGGGCACTAAACGTACGAGCATCGTGATTTCATTCTTTCGTCCTTCTTTCGTGTAAACTCTTAAAGAACAACCTACGTTTCCTTACCGGCTTTCAACGCATCAGCTGATTTTGCTGATTTAACGCATCAGCAAAATTTAATATCATACGTACCTACTACTTTCTATTTTTTTTTTCTCTTTTTATTATATTTTATTACAGAAAGAAAATCTTATTTACATAGATATATCGCTTCATTTAATTTTGCGATCCAATTAAATAACTAATTCACTTAAATTTCGACTATGATAGATTATAATCGATTCTCGATATAAATATCGCTTTCTTCGTTTTCGCAATTATTTCAATTTATTACGTTTAATTTTGCAATTGATAATATTTCGATTCTAACGACGATCATTATTATCATCCGATATTTATGGATCTCGTTCGGCAATTTGTCATTACCAAGACGTTTCTCGAATTTTCCTTTTCATCAGACCGACGATTAGTCTTCGCAGATTTGTATGAGGTCGTCGATCTTTCGGAAGATCGTTGACGGTGAAAAGTAGGGAGTGATCGAGACTGTTCTCTATCCTCGATCTTGTGTAGAAAGTAGTTCGGGTAATGAGAACGGGATGTATTTAGTTATCGAGAAAGAAGTGAATGAATTCGCGCGAAATAATGAAAGGAAGTATAGACTTCGGTCGTTTCAATATCTACGGTGTGTAAGTAACTACTTATCCATATATCGTCAAGTATTTATAAAACTTTATAATATCACGAAAAAGGAAATATATATATATATATAATGAAATATATATTAAAGAAAATATATCATTAAAGAAAATATTTAATATTGAATAAACATATTCGTTAAATAAGACCTCGTTTATAAATCATTAATAACAATTTTCACATTTATAAAAAGATAATGATTTATTTAAATGTCGTTTAATAAACAAATAAATCGTACTCAAATTAAAAGATCGTTTATAAAAAAGAAAGAATATATAATTTTAATAATAATAATAATAATAATAATAATAATAATAATAATAATAATAATAATAATAATAATAACGATAACGACGACTACGACGATAATAATAGTAATAAAAAAAAAAAAAAGTAATAAAAGCAGACGTCGCATTGATCTGTATGAGAATTCATTCGAGGACACATCGTTTCTGTTTATCACAGTGAAGGAAAATTTCGAGAAGGTCCGAAGTTCGCACAGAGAAACTTTTCCGTTAACCTAATACTCGCTCTAAACTTCGTCTAAACTTTAAACGAGCGATTTATCAAGAGCCATCGTAATTCAGCACGGCCCTTCCTTCGAGCGTTCGTTCTCACGAGAATGTTCGTTCCTCGTTGCTCCACTTTGTTTCTTTCTCTTTTTTCATCTCTCTCTCTCTCTCTCTCTCTCTCTCTCTCTCTCTCTCTCTCTCTCTCTGTCTCTGTCTCTGTCTCTCTTTTGCTCTCTCTCTATCTCTATCTCTCTAACTCTCTCCTTTTCTTTTCATTTCCAAGTTGCAAGAGACGACGATATACATATACGTAGAATTACACGCATACACACACACACACACACACAGACACAAAGAAATACACACATACACAGGACGACCCAGGAAAATGTCAGTTAGTTTAGACACGACTAAAGAAGACAATGTCCTTCTGTCCTTTTGTAAAAGGAGTAGTAAACTAGCTGAGAAAAGAGTTAGAACGTCCGAAGTACGCATTTACATTCATTACTTTTTACAAATGGCTTCTCTCTCACGTTGCCGAAGAAACGACATTTAAACGGAAGCTTTTTGCTTCGCAATTGTGCAATAACACGCGCGATATCCAAGATTCCTGAATTTGTTTTCTCAACGTCGTTTATCTTCTCTTCTTCCTGTTGAATCTCGAGATATTTTCATGTGATACGCGTGAAAAAAAAATTATATTCTTATCCATTTTATAATAAAATTAATAAAATGTTGTAATTTATGCGACGACGACGACGATTATTATTTGTTATCGTATTAAATCGCAACGGTTGATAAAAGATATTAAAAAAAAAAAAAGAAAGAAAACAAGTAATAATAATCAATAACGATTTGATCGAATTCGTAAAATAATGGTTGATAAAAGATATTAAGAAAAAAGAAAAGAAAGAAAAAAAAAATAATAATAATCAATAACGATTTGATCGAATTCGTAAAATAAATGGAAGTAATAGAATAATTTTTAAAAAATCGAACAAAACGTAGAAGATAAGAGAGAATTATTTCTTACATTTACAAAGAGAGTAAGCAACTTGAATGTAGTAGAATCGTCTCCATGCTTTCAGGCCTCTCGGCCATTCACCGCGAACTTGACCCACTGTCACACTTGCAAAACGTACGATGCACGTGTACCGTACGTTCTACCCTTTCTTCTAACACTTCGATCTATCGATCTCTAATAACATACGATTCTCAAAAAATTACTTTCTATTATTTCCATTAAATTTCTATGATATACATTTGGATCAATAGTCAGGAAAGCGATTTAAGGAAAAAAAAAAAAAAGATTTACAAAAATTGTATAATATGTGAGAACGTTAAAAAGAATTTTTTCTTTTTTATTTTTTTCTTTTTAATTAAAAAAAAAAAAAGATACATAAATAAGGATGATTAAAAATCAGAGAAATCATTTGAAATTTGTTTAATCGAAATTACTTCGACGATCATAAATTATAAACCTGCACAGATATTAAGATTGTATTAAGATTATCAAATTTAAAATTCAAATCGATTTTTGATACTCGAGCAATCGTTATAAAGAATATAAAAACAGATTTAATATAATCTTACATAAATCATATCGTGTTAATCCATATCGAATAATGAAATATCGAGATAATGAAATATCAAAGTTCAGAGAAGAAGATAGATATTATATTTGTATATATCACTTTGAAATAGCATCACTAATTCAAACGTTCCCAATTCTTTCCTTATCCTTTTTCCCTTCTCCTTTCGACTTTTCTTTCGACCGAAACGGATTTATGCAACGATCTTAGCAACCAAGTATCGAAGTTACTTTCGAAGCGAGGTTTCCCATCGCCAATTTCATTTCTCGACGTTTCGTCCGTGACGATCGAACGCGAGTTGCATTAGATCATGAAAATCGAAATAATCGTATATCGGAAATTTTATCTTCTTATATAATTAAATGTTACATTCGTACAACTGGTTTCGAAGATAATAATCAGAAAAAAAAACAAATATTTTCTATTTCGAGTATTCAAAGTATTTCAAGTTTTATCAATGTGAAACATTATTTCAAACGTTTTACAATATTTCCTTTTCTCTTTCTTTTCGAATAATTCTAATAATTCGCAATTTGAAGAAAATCATCTAATAACTTTAAAATTCTTGCTTTGTCGTAAATCTAATTGCAAAAAAAAAAAGAGGCAAAGAAAAAAAAAGGAACGAATATTTTATGCGTTCTAATAATTATGGATAATATTTTTTTTCGCGAGAAGGTCTTGAAAACTGGTTTAGTTTTATTTATACGTTAACTTATGTATTCACACGCGCGAACACCCACTCATAAACGCACCCAATTCTATCAATATTACTAACCGTTAAAAAAAACTTTCTTTCGAATTTACGAAATTGCTTTATGCTCTAGATTCCATCAAACGATACATACAGTAGGAAACGGAAATTCGCACAATAACGTTGTCAGAATCTTTCATGTATCTCTCTCTTTCTCACTCCCTCTCTCTCTCTCTCTCTCTCCCTCTTTGAGCAATAAAAATACGAGAACCTGATATTTTTCGAACAGGAGACAAGAGAAATTTACCGTTTTCTGTCGTTCGAGAAAGCGTCACGCGTGTGACATTTTCAAAATGACGACACGGAGACAATTCTAGGCCGTCACAGTGATAAATTTTAAAGCCGAGTATAAATGACATTTAATAATAAATATATTTATCGAATGAGCATAGTGATATAAGTAAATAAAAAATATATATATATATAAATCGTATAAAATCTTATATTTACAAAAAAAAAAAAGTAGTTATCTTTCCATCAATTATTTTCGATAGTTATTTACTCGTCAAAGAAAAGAAAGAAAAAGAAAACATTAGAGTTCAATTAATGATATTTTATATAATTTTTTTTCTTTTCGATTAATTTTTCGATTAACAAAAACTCTCGTTAATCGAGAGAGGCAGAAACGACATTTATAACAGAATGATGTATATACAAAACAGAGAATGAGATCTTCCATCGAGATTGGGATAACATTGGGCTCGATAAAAATTCGCTTCATCGCTAACGTAAACGTTTTATTCGACTTTATTAGAAAATGAAATTAAATGAAATTAAATAGTCAGTCAGTTCGTTATCGAACGCAAAGTCAAATATTGGCCGCTGGAGTTGACCGAAATCAACTTCGTAGGGAGTTTGAAAAAATGAATTTTTTTTCTCCCCTTATTTTCTTACTAATTTCATCCTCTCGTTAGTGTTTCGTTTTTTCCTTTTCTCTTTTTATATTTTCGTAATTGCATTAGGATTAATTGAAAAAGAAAAAGAAAATAAAATAATAATAACAGTAGTAGTAGTAATAGTAGTAATAGTAATAGTAGTGGTAGTAGTACGCTTCGAAAGAATTTTTAGATAACGATTTTATAGTTCTCTATTTTTTAACTTGTTTTTTTTTTTTTTTATCATGGAAGAGAAAGCATGAACACGTTCGAAATTTCTCGATATTAAGTATAATAACAGTTATTATACGAAAAATAATGTGTGGTTAACTCGATCCTCGAGGAGATCGCGTGTAAACATCGCATTATCAACGAATAACTGATTCTCTTGAGAGTTCGTCGAAGTCCTTATCAGCAATCTCGATATCGTGCTTTCATCAGGGCACGATTTTACATCCTAATTAGTCTGTTTAATTGAACGTCGGAGGTATACCGTTCCCTCTTGGGATAAGAAAGAAGAAAAGAGAGAAATATCTACGAAGACCCAACGTTGAACAAAGGAGAACCTTGAAAATAGCGAATTAGGAGCATCGAGATGGAAAGATCGTATTTATTTAAAAGATATAATCTCGTATTTGTAATTAATCGATAAATTAGACTTTCTTCGAATTTCACCTGGAAAGTAAATCAAATTTTTTTACTTTTCAACGATCACGATTATCTTAAAAACAATGTCCAATAGATTTCATTCGTTTTCGTTTCTCTCTTTCCTCCCCTTCATTTCTATTCGTTATATTTTTCTCTCAATTTCTCTTGTGTCACTTGATAGCTGACCGAGATCCATTCAGAGAAACTATTGCACCGTAAGGAAAATGAGTTTTCATTCAACAACGAATTGGATAACCAACACGAACAAAACTATGTAAGTGGTATACGTATGTATCGTACATACGTACAAGTAACAAAATTCTGCTCTTAAATACGTTCGATCGAGGCTTTTCCAAATATCGGATAGTTAATGGAAAGCACGTCTACCGTTTTCGGTTGGGTCAATCGTAGAGACAATCGTTAAAGTAATTTTCAGAGGACCGGAGAACTTTTATTACATATACATATATATTGTGTATATATATATATATATGTGTATGTATATTCGAAAATCTAACAAACAGTGAAATACACTTGTTATATATTCCAACGTTAAAACTTTATATTACTACTATTAATATATGTGTATTAATTCGATCGACGAGATTGTTAATTACGAGTCTATTAAAAACATGTCATTCATTTACACGGGTAACATAGATTCCTGTAATTTGATGATAACAACGATCATCAACGTTATCCCTGTCGGTACGAAACTATCGATTCATAAAATAATATTCATTTCGAATGAACTTCAACATTATTCTCGATCAATAACGTCTCTTTCTTTCTTATCAACTTTCCTTTTTTTCTTCATTCACATGATTTTTCCTACTCGATATTCCATATTCGAAAATAATCCAATTTGCGTTCCTAGTATTTTATTTTACAAATAAAAAAAAATAATAATTGGCGTATTGTAACCACTGACACTTCGATTGGACTCGCAGTCGTTGATTATTACACAAATCTATAAAACAAAGAAAAAAACAAAAAAAGAAAAAAGACGAATAAAAAATAGTATTGAAATATTTCCCTTGAAATTCCGGAGAAGATGAATAATCTATAATCTGCTCGATTAAATTCCAAGAGGAGATATCAAAATAGAAATATCAACAAAAACAAAAAAAGAAAAAGAAGGAAAATTATGCCTTCGAGGTGGTTCAAGAGTCGGCAGAGAATTGGTAACTAAAGTTACATATTACTTTCACGAGTTTCGTGCAATAAACGAGCGGGCTGAAAACTTTCATCGTAATTATCGCGTATTCTCTGGGCTAGCTTCGTTTTTAATTAGAAAACGGGAGATCTCTATCGAGCGGTCGGTCTTTGAAGTAACAAATATAAAAAGAAAAAAAGAAGAAAGAAAAAAAGAAAAAGGCAAAAAAAAAAAAAGAAAAGAGAAAGGAAAAAAGGAAAAGGAAAAGGAAGAAAAACAGATCGAATCGGAAAGTGCTGGAATCTCGTAAAAAGGATTTCCACGAATACACGACAATTATTTCGCGAGTGTTATTCTTGCAAAAATTATAAACGTGCAAATTCTTTTCGCCGTAACGAAACGAAACGTTAAAAGATTTTTCATGTTAACCTCAACGTTTCAGTCAATACTAATCACGATATTTGCTCTCATTTAAAAGATTTTCTTCGTATTTTACAATAATTTCACGATAATTCGAAACTGTTATTAGACTAATTTGAAAGAAGAAACAATTTTGTTGAGTTTTCATGATTACTTATTAACAAAAGATATGATTTATCTTTATTATTTCGTTTCGAAACTAGAATGGAAAGGAAATCGATGAAGATATTACGAGTCCTCGAAAGTTGACTCATTTTACGGTGCATGCTTTTAATTGATGACTTTTTTTTTAAAACATGATAACCAAGAGATTTCAATGACGACAAGTCATCAATGTTTTCAATACTACGAGTTCGTTATTGAATCTAATTATATCCTGACCACGTACGGTTAATTAAGGGAACAGGATGGTAATATCGATGCGAACGCTCAATGGAATCTCTCTGTATAATTTAGGAGTATATGAAGGCTTATGTATGTTACATACATGCACATATATATATTCATATATATATATACATAAATATATATATGTGTGTATATATATATATATATATATATATATATATATATATATACATATTTGTGTATAGGATAATATAACCATTAACAAAGAATGTTGTAGCAACATTCGTTAAATTTGTTTTGTACATTCTGAAAGATCTGATAAGTGTATAATGTATGTCATGTTAAAATTATCGTGGCATTTTTACCGAAAGCTAATCGTTTCCATAAAAAATTAATACCTATTTAATTGAATACAATGATAACAATAGATAATTTTTAATAATAAATACAAAACGTCGGTATCAGTTTCTTTCTTAATCTTTTATTTCATTTAACAAATTTCAAACACCAAACTTCAAATAAGGATTCGCGATTATTTCACTATGATATGCATAAACTCGTACTAGGTTTCATGTAAATTTCAACGTTGACCCTTGACCCCGACGTTCGTAGAAGACTCGATAATCTTATTTGACGTTTAAATGACAAACTTTCTGCCGATGAAACTTTGCTCGAAGAGAACTAACGCAGAAGATATCTTCCTCGTATCTCTTTTTTCATTTCTTTCGTGGCGATTAACACTCAACACGACAAAGAGAAATAATCAGGAAAAAGAGATATTTATTTAATATTTTTCATTATTATCATACTCTATATTTGTTTATGTAATATCTTGTTCTAATTGTTTATAAGATTTTAACAAAATATTCCATAAATACATACACACAGATATAATATATATAGATATATTATACAACGTGATATAATAAACAACATAGAGAATAATAAATATAATCGAAAAGAAATAGAATATAATTTATAACGTACTTTAAAAAAAAACAATATACTTTTATTTAGTCGTACTTATTAATTCTTATACGTATTTACTTACTTATTTATTTATATATATATATATACAAAAAAATAATTAATTAATTAATTGAAAAGTAACTAAAAGATAATATCGATTCTCTTGAAAAAAAATTGACATTGAACGTCAAGAACTTTATGAAAATCTTTTCGACATCTATAGTTTCTTATTATCTTTCTCTTTCTCTCTCTATATATATATTTGGATTTCTCAAAGTTCGCCCAGCGTGATTTTCTAAAGTGCCTTACGAATTATTTATTTTCCGTCCACGCGAATAGAAGCCGATCGTGCGCGAGAATGGCAAACTTTCGTCTCACGTCATGCCCGATTGCCTCTCATCTTTCATGAATTTATTTTCCTTTTTTCTTTTTTTTTCTTTCTTTCTTTCTTTTATCTTTTTCTTTTTTTTCTTCGAATTTTTCCACCACGTTCTTTTGTGTCCCTTAGGAAACGACGCACTCAGAATCTTTTCTTTCCTAATAATATTTCTTTTAGCTTTATTGGAAAAATCTTAGTTTAGGACGAAACGTGATTCGCAAAAATAACGTTATCCATTAATTATTTTTCTTTAATAATAAATCACAACTATATATATATATTTTTTTTTCTTTATCATTGTTACAGGGTTAAAAAATTTAATAAAGGAAGAAAAGTCGATCTACGAGACGATCATGACACTCCTAGGAGAGATCATCGGCACTGCGATTTTAGTTTTTATCGGATGCTTGAGTTGCGTAGGAAGTATGGGTATCGTTGCGCCAAATTATCAAATTTCCATGAGTTTCGGTTTGGCAGTCATGATTGCGATTCAGGTAAATTGTATAAAAGATCTCGGTGAGAAAATGTTTCTTTCCAATTATTATTTGCATAGTGTAATGAATTTTATACGTATATACGTAATTATAAATATATAAAACACAAGGGAAGAAAAAAAGAAACAAGATTATATATTTAATGTATTTTATATATTTATTATCAATATATTATATATTATTATAATATATATTAGTTATTTATTATCAATCAGTATTATAGAATTTTTTCCTTTATTTTTTTTTCTTCATTCTCTTTTTTTTTTTCACAGTGCGTGGGTCACATAAGCGGAGGTCACATAAATCCATCGATCACAGTGGCTAGTTTAATCCTCGGCCTTAAGTCTCTACCTATGACCGGCCTCTACATTTTTGCACAATGTTTAGGAGGAGTCTTCGGTTATGGTTTGTTAAAGGTCAGTCAAGCAGTCAATTGTTGCATTATACTATGACTCTGAGTATCATAAAGCCATTTCGAGAACTCTGACCGATTATAGACATAATGGAAAAATTCATGGGAATACATTAAATACACCTGTCATATTTTTTCTGCTTTTTTGAGAACGACCAACCTTTATGTAAGGTCGTCGTATTTAATTCGAACTATTTTCTCTAATCACATGTTTATAAAATAAAGTCATATAAAAATATTACAATCATATTGTAAAAAATTTATACGTTCAAAAAACAAGCCTGTAAGAAGATACACTTGGCTACACACACGTATGATAGACTACAAAAATTATAAGTGTTATTATAAATATTCATTATGAAATATGGTACATTCATCTTAATTCAATTTTTCTTTTTTACTTTTTCATTTTTTCTTTTTTTTTTTTTTTAATTATAACGTTAAACGAATTTTGAATTTCAGGCGATAACTCCAAACGGTATGTTGCACGCTGGAAATCCAGAAGATACGATTTCCTTCTGCAAGACTGACCTTCATGAGAATTTAAGTGTTTTTCAAGGATTGTTATGCGAAATCATTGCAACTGGTATATTGGTATTCTTTGCATGTGGTGTTTGGGATCCACGAAATGAAAAGAATTCGGATTCTGTACCAATGAGATTTGGTTTTTGTATCACCGTTCTTTGCTTTATCTTCATTCCTTATACTGGTTGTAGCTTGAATCCAGCTAGATCAATTGCACCAGCTATTTGGAACGGATATTGGAACAATCATTGGATCTTTTGGATCGGTCCAATTAGTGGCGCTATTATATCATCCATTATTTATCGTTGTCTCTTTTTACCCAAGATTAAAAAAAATGAAGATAATCAGAATACCTTGACTGGAGTAGAAACTTAAATGGATTGATACGTGAGCATATTTTTTTTATATATATATCGTTCGATTTTCATACGTCAAAAAAGAAAGAAAAAAAAAACGAAATATTCTTTTTTTCTTCGTTTTTTTCTTTTTAATTGATATTTCAAATAGAATATAATTCAGATATCCAATCGCGATTTTAAAAATTGATTCGACCGACAGTTATTTATTTATTTATTTATTTATTTCTTTTTTACTTTTTCTATTTTGTAGTATACATTCACACTTTTACATCGTTAAATCCGTTGATCGAAAAACGGGAAAGAAAAAAAAAAAGAAATGTACAAATCGATTTTATTTGTTTATGTCCAGATATTTTTCATTATTCCTTCGAATATTTCACTCAACTGTATCAATTACTTTTTCTACCTTACGCAAATTATCCAACCATTATTTTTTATATAAACGTACAAACGTAATATCAAAACTAATTAAATCGTTATAATGAATATTCGAATTCGTTTTCATTTTTCAGAAGGAACGATCACAATTCGAGAGAGAAAGAGTGAAAGGAAGAGAAAGAAAGAAAGAAAGAAAGAAAGAAAAAAAGAAAGAAAGAGATAGAGAGAGAGAGAGAGAGAGAGAGAGAGAGAGAGAGAGAGAGAAAGATAGATAGATAGATAAAGACAGAGAGATGGAAAGAAAGATAGAGAGAGAAAGAGAGAGAAATCCTGATCATTTAATCGAATCGAAATAATTGGCGCTTACGAATAAAAGGATAACGAAAGAATCGTTGTCATTCGAAGGAGAAGAGAGAAGAAGAAGAGAGCTGATAAGCTGAAAAGTTACAATCCCATGAACAAAAAGATCATGGTCTTCGTTTTTTTTTTTTAATAATAATTTCGAGGAAAAGTAATCGAAGAACTTCGATCTCGATAATACCGTTCGATGAGGAATTCTTCGTCATCGTTGAAATATTTTTCTTTGTTTTCTTTTTTACTCTTTCTTTTTTAATTGTACAAAAGAGATACACATAGTTAGTTTTTAAGTGATTCACAATCCCCCTCCGATCAGTCCCACCCTTAATTCACCCGCGAAATACCGATCGCTCTTTACAGGCGGAAATTTTAAAAGCAAAACGATATACTCGATTCGTTAATTCGATTTTCCCATTAAGCTTTGAGAATTTAAACGTACCGTAATCTTGCACGTAGATTAAGCTGGAATCAAAGTATTTAAATTATTCTATACATATTTATATCAGCATAATCCATATTTAAAGGAGTTTGTACTTCGTCGAGTTTCAGACTCGTTCGAGAAACTCTCATTGTATGTAAGTACGTACATACGTATATATGTATGTATGTATGTATGTATTATTGTCCATGAATTTTCGAATAATTTGATATATTTGAGTTATAAGTTATCGTGACTTGAGTGACGAGAAATAAAGTGTGTATATATATATATATATATATATATATATATATATATATATATATATATATTTATCTTATATAAATTCTTATAAATTTATTATTATTATTATTATTATTACTATTGTTATTATTATTATATATCTATATATATATTTGTATTTTATTTTAAAATTATTTTATTTGTATAGAAATGTCTATTACGAAATAATCTTTATTTCGAATCAATTATTTTTATACGCAAAGTACAGAGCGAGTCGAATGAAATAATCATTCATTACAGTATTCTTATAAAATTATTGACCCACTCTCTGTATACATTCTACAAACGAACACATTTGAATCTGTGATCCGTGAACGGTACTGTACGTGCAAGAATTTATTTTATTCAATGATTTATTTATAAGAAAAAGAAAAAGTATTACATTACATTATACTATATTATATTATATTATGTTATTTTAGAGAATTTTATATAAAACGTAAGAAAACGAGAATGCACTCATCAATTATCCCTCACCACATTTAATCCTTTTTTTACAGATAAAATCTCGAATCTTCACAAAACTTTTATCGATGATTATTAATATACTTATAATCGAAAGTCGTAAAAAAAGCACAAAAAAACAGGTCACTAAGCTACAATGATCTTTCGTTTTTTGGGGCGTACTGGAAGAAGCGATGGACGATGGAGAAGACTTAAGGAAAGAAATAAACAAAACAAACCAAAAAACAATAAACAAAAACAAAAAATGAAGAGAAGAAGAAAGAAAAGAAGGAAGAACACGCACGTGTGTAGTAACAATCACGTAAAGCGAATGGAAAATCTCATTGGATAAGTTTGATTAATAGCCGAGAGCGGAGTCCTCAAAATTTTCGGTAAAACGGTTTGTCCTCTCTCGTAAACTTCCGGCTTTACGCCGAGCCATCGTGTATTAAAGCTCGTCGTTATCGTAACGTTTTACTCGGTATAGCTCGTTAAGCTCAACGCCTACGACGTAAACGTGCTACGCGTAGGAGGGGGTGAGAGGGAGAAAGAGAGAGGGAGGAAAAGAGAGAGAGAGAGAGAGAGAGAGAAGTAGGTAGATAGAAGGGGAGAAGAAGCGAAGAAGGGGTAGGAAGAAGATAGGTAGAGAGGGGTGAATGCTGGACGACGTAGTACTTACTATGAGAGGGAGAATAGAAAGAGACAGATATAGATAGATAGATAGATAGTCAACGGCAGTTTCCATAGAAAATAACGCTCGACGCGTCGTTTCGCGAGGAAAATTCGCAATAACGGAATTAGTCCTGCGAGTTCAGGAAATTAGCTTCGTTCTCGTCTACCCAACACTCTCCCAGTGAAAGTTTTAATTGTATTCGGTAACGCGCACGCGACATTCACGAATACTCCTAGATTTTCCCTTCGTTTCTTTTCTCTCTTATCCCTTTCTCTCTCTCTCTCTCTCTCTCTATCTTTCTCTATCTATCTATCTATCTATCTATCTATCTATCTATTTATTTTTCTCTCTATCCTTTTCTCTCTTTGTTCTGTTCTAACCCTTTTCAGATAACGACCATCTTGATGCTTCGAACCGAGTAATAATCGGGTCACGAGTGGAATCATGAGATGTGAAAGTAGGGCGAATGTAAATCTCGTTGTACAGTTTCGACGAGGATTAAAAAAGATGGAAATAAGAAACGAAAGAAAGGGAACGAAACTTCAGCAAATAATCGAACGTTAAGTACTTATTCATTTACACGAAAGATATACAGTTGTATGTATGTATGTATATATGTATGTTTGTTTGTTCGTATGATGTATGTTGTTCTTCGAAATAAATTTGAGAAAGGAATATTTTCTTCCTTTTTCTTTCTTTCTCTCTTTTTTCTTTCGTTTCCTTTTCTTCTTCTTCTTCTTCTTTCTTTTCAACGTATGATAAGTAACAACGATAATAGGAATTATCGGTCTTTTTTTTTCTGTTTTCTTTTTCCCTCTTTTCACGTTTTACATAACTTCTTTAATTATTCGTTGTAATTATTTCGATCGAATGATTACATTATAAGAACCGTGCGAATACTTCCTTTTTCGTATAGATTAATACGATGTGAAATTGCATTTGAACAATGAAAATGATGGGCAATTGATTTCTCAGAAGAATTTTATTCAAAATAATAATCATTATTTAACTATCCAAAGAAACAAAGCAATGATACACACATTTCAAAAGAAAAACGTGTATGTGCGCGTGCGTCAGAAACAGAGAGAGAAAGAAAAAGAAAAAGAAAAAGAAAAAGAAAAAGAGAGAGAGAGAGAGAGAGAGAGAGAGAGAGAAGTAACTAAAAGAATCGATGAAAGAAAAAATGAAATTAGGAAGCTGACTCATTCCGTGATTATCATTTTTATACTATACGCACAGGATGGTGGAAATTCGAATTAATTCTCTACATCGTCGCTGTCATCGCATCGGAACTATCTCTCTCTCTCTCTCTCTACTCGCGAGTAAAGAGAGAGAAAGAGAGAGACCACGTGGTCGGACGCGATAAAATTCTCTACGATCGTACTCGTTCATAAACAGGCCGACCGACGAACCGTTCGGTTATCCTCTTTGTTTGCTCTTCTGCCTTCTTCTTTTCCCTTTGTTTTCAATTCCCTCACTCTCTCTCTCTTTCTCCCTCTCTGCCTCTTTCTCTGTACTCTCTTTAATACAATTGTTCTTCGTCTTTCCTTACAGTCGCAAAGTTACTCTCTATCCGTCTGTCTCTCTATTTTCTCCAAGTGCATCCTTGTTCTTTCTCGTTTCACGTGTCTCAACAATTTCTACATCTTCCTTGTGATTTTTTTCTTTTCTTGTTTTTTTTTTTTCTTCTTCAACGAGGATTTTTCACCATGACGTCGAATAACATACGAAGTGGTAAGTGATTACTTTCGTCATCAAATTCTGCTTTAATTCTTCACGATATGTATATATATATATATATATATTTATTGTTCTTTAGAAATAAGTCATTAGTCACTTTTACGGTTTTGTTGTTACTTTAGAAATACGTATCACGTATGTATGTTTTTGCGTTAACGATTCGAAAGGAACGCACGTTTCCAAGGACGGTTCAATGGGTTTCACCGATCTTCTTTCTCTTTCTACCGTATTACGTGTGATAACCTGTTTTCATCACTAAGAGATATAGAAAAAAAAAAAAAAAAAAAAAACTAAACGTATGGAAATGTTCAAACGTTACTCAATCGTCTATGTTTACGCCGACTTATTATCGTGAGAATATTTATACGACGTCCGTTATTGCAACGCATGGAAAACAATTTTATAAGCTTTGATTCTTTCTGATTGTTATTCTTAAAATGATGATCGCAACAGGACGTTTAAAGGGGAACAAAATATCAAGGAAGAAAATAGTGAAAGTAGCAAGAATATATCCGTGATATGTTACTCTTATAAATCACAAATCAGAATGCTGAAGTCCATGTGTTGTCACTCGTTTTTCTTTCATGTAAACAGTACGTGGTTAGTCACGTTAGTTCAAAGTTGACATATAGAGTGTAATCAACCGATTCTCCGACTTGTGACCGACGAAGATCATGTCTGCAAACTTGATCTTGATCTTAGAAATTAATTTAAAGTCGTTTACTCGTATGATCATTTAATGAAAAAAAATTCGAGAATATCGAATCATACATCTTTGACGTTTCGTATCAAATTTAAATCTATGTATCAGTTTCTTTTCTTTTCTTCTTTTTTTTTTTTATTTTTTCTTTATTCTTTAATTTCTTTTTGTTCGTTTGAAGAAATTAGCAGCGAAAACGATCTTTTATAAGAGACGATTATATTTAATAGTACAATCATTTCGGATACACCCTGTACATAAATCATTTTGATATAGCCTGTATATGAATCATGTTTTATATAGATATGTATGTTATAGCTATTTACATAGGTGTAATCATTTTTTATTCATCGTCAACAATTCAATTCACATTTTTCAATTTTTTACTTTCAAGTAATCGTGATTACGATGTATTAATGATTTATAACTTGTAAACAGTTAAAAGATTCACTGATGTATTATGAGTACGTTCAATTGAATCCACTTGTTCATAATTAATACACATTCAGCGAGAAGATAAACTTTTGTCAGTTTTATTATTCGAGTAAACTTTCATGTGAACGTTACTACTCGGCAACGTTATTAGACGTAATTCAATATTTAATTATGCAGGTCTATACTCGAAACGCTATCATTCAAATTTTATCGAAATATTATCATTCATTTTTGTACAGAAAAAGGGGAATTTGTTGCTTGACATTCTGATTAATAATCATCCCGATAAAAAAAGAAAAAAAAAAAAAGAAAAAGCTTATAATCTCGTCTAAATAAGCACGTTTTGACATTTAACACATTGTTTATTTTACGTGAAAAACTCAATGAAGAAAAAAAAAAAGATTATACGTGTATATATTCTCGAAACATCGCAATACGATAATTATGACAACGATATATAAATAATATTAAAAATTAAAGCAGATGTTAATTATAGCAATTTCCTTTCGCTTTCCTCTTTACAATTAGACGAACGTTATAATCTATTTTTGTATTTGTATATTTTTCTTTTTTTTTTTTTTCCTTATGTACGTTATAAATCAAATCACATGACCGTTTCATTAATTTCATGCTTTTAAATAATTGGTTAGATGTTAAAAACCGATTAGGATACCTAAGAAAATATATCGAATTTATCTTCTAATTCAATGAATGGAAATGAATTTTTCATTTATATAAAATTACGTAAAGTTCATAGTATTATAGCTCGTTGAATTAGTTTTAACCTCGGTTATCATTTCGCAAAGATAAAATTAAGTAGCTTCGTTTAAAAAAAAAAATTACTAGAAGGACCTTGAAATCTTTCGGATTATCCCATCCATGCAAAAATTATTCATATCATAAACAAAATTTTATACGAATATTTGTTTTTTTTTCTTTTTTATAGTTTTAGTCTAGTTTATTATATATTATATATTATATATATTCTTTTTTAATATATATATATATATTAAAAAAGAAAAAAAAGAAAAAGAAAAAGAAAAAGAATTGGTAGATATGGATTTAAAAAAATGTTTATCAACCGACACGAGGTCAACATTAATTTCTTTCTCTTTTATTTCCTTTTATATTTTTATTTATCAAAAAAATTCCAATGATTTTACTTGATAATCGGAATTAACATACATATGAAACAAATGCGTAAATTTGAATTCTTGGAATTTAATTACGGAGTTATAGTTACGGAATTACGAGCAAAGGGCGCCATATATGTTGAAGGATAAAGTAAAGAATGTCTCGATCTTCTCGGAAGATCACGAACTAATGCAAATCTCATGGTCGAACGTTTTTATCCTTCGATTATTCATACATAGTTACATGCATACTTATTTCATAATAAACGATCGGAGTTGGCTTCGATCCAAATGAAAAAAGAAGAAGAATCATTTGGAAACTGACAATTCTTATAAGGTTACTATTATACTTATTTATTTATTTATTTATTTATTTTTTTTATTTTCCCTATTTTTTAAATGATCGTTCAACCATTATTACAAATATATTTACTACGAATTATTTTCAAATATATTTATTTTCATATAATCATCAATGATATCTCTTGATTTTTTAAGTATGCTCAACGTTAATATTACTTATTAAAAAATTCAACCGATCTATATGTTTCCTTATTTAATAATGCAGATAGAATGACGTATGAAAATTCGTAATTACATATGCTATCACTTCGAACTCTAGAGCCTTGAACCATTCGATTTCAACGAGTATTATATAGTGTTGATCGTATAAAAAATATTTTTTTATAAAAATTATCGATATCCCGTTTCATAGACAACAAATTAATATAGATATGTGCATTTGTTTCATATAATGAAATAGAACATTTGTAATATCTAATCGGAAATTTCCGTGAATCTAATAAAGATAGAAAATTATCAATATTCGGAAAATAATTCTTGAACTTTCGATCTCATACATATTTATCGAATAAAAATAAAGTACGGAAATGTTACGACAGTTTTGTTACAAGTTTGAAGTTAAAAATCATAAGAGCAGAAATATCTTTGCTTTTTAAAAAGAAACGAATAGCTAAATATATATGAATAAAATGATTTTTGTCGTTGGTTCAATTCAAACGAGCAAAACACCAAATTTTGATTAACGCTAATCAATCATTGATTAGAATTCAAAAAGGTACATCTGCCAGGCGTAATATCTTTATCATTCACACGATAATATACGGATAAGGTGTTTAACTTATCAACGATTTATTCTATCACAGTTATTTCTTAATTTTCTAAGATAAATTTATTTTTTTCGAATCTCAAAACGACGTTTGCTTAGCGATAAAAATAAGTAAAAAGAAAAAAAAAAATAGAAAGAAAGAGAAAAAAATTGATAAATACGCGTCTTTCGTTAAACGGATTGAGACTTGCCGCTCTGATCGATCCTAGAGTAGTACGCAAATATTTACATACGTAAGTATTTCGTTTTGTATTCAAATTCAACGTTGATACGATAGCGTAACCACGAGTTGAAAGTCATTCGATCGACCTTAATAAGTTAAAAGGTGCTGTAATCGTGACTTGACTCGTTGAAACAAGATGAGAAAAATACAGAGTATCGTTTATGTAACAATATCAACACACGCACACACATACACACAATAAATATTAACGAAAATGACGAGAGAAAATGATGCGATAAATAAATGAAAAAAATGGTGATAAGAGATAAAGAGGAGATGATATTTATAGTAATTAAGAGCATAAGATCATTTTTGATAGGTGTAAGATCAAACGTCATCTCTCAGTTGGTTAATTCTATATGCGATTTCTAACCTAACGCAAATCAGCACAAGTTAGACACGTATACGTAGCAACTTGGACACAGGTAACAAGAGAACGAGGCCGTTTATCCGTCTAACGGGCAGATTACATGCGACTAATTGCCGCATAATCTCTCTGATGGCGTTCCCGCGAAATTAACCGATTCTATGCGGATCGAAGATTAAAGGGGCTTCGTTAGATAACACACCAAAGACGATCGAAGTCTTTAGAGAAACAATTGTACTATACCAGATAACTAACGAGAGAATGTTATCCTTCTTCTTTTTTTTATTTCTTTTTGAGTTACATTTTATCTCGTATTCTAAATTACATTCTGACACATCAAACTTCTTTAGATCGTCTCAAAATGTCTCCTGTTATTTTCTTTTCTTTTTGTTTCCCTTTTTTGTTTCCTTTTTTATCCGTCTCGCTGAACGTTTCTTCGTATTGTATGCAAATACGTGTATAAAAAGAAAAGCAAATAGAATTAAAAAAGAAAGAAAGAAAAAAAAAAGGAAATCGTAAAAATTGCTTTAAACAATATTCCAGAGTGCATGATTTACAGCGAACAATTTGCATCCTAAAACGACTTTATAGAGAGAGAGAGAGAAAGAGAAAAAAAGAGAGAGAAAAGAGACAAGAAAATAAACATACAGCTCTTCGATTTGAATTTTAAAACAAGTCCGCCGAGATGAAGTATACGAGGTATTCCAATACTCTGATGAGGATTTATCTCACGAACGCAAATTATAGTAATTTCGAATGTGGGGTAGTACACAACGATCGATCGTTTCGTTTCTACGTTCTACGTTATATAATATCATCGAAGAGTTTTTAAGTAACACTTCGAACGAATAACAAAGTTTCCACATATAATTATCAATCTTTCGAATCAATATTTCGATTCTTATTTAACAAACAAACGAGTTTGTTATTAAGTTTGTAATTAAGTCTTGTCATTAAATTGTATTCTTTGATTATTAGCCCCGATGGAGAAACTTCGTTGTTACATAAACTTATAATATAAAAGATCAATAATATCTTTTCTTTCTTTATTATTATTTTTTTCTTTTTTTTCTTTTTACGATACAAAAATATCAAATTCCTTTACTCTCAAATGATATTTTTATATTGAGACTCGATCGATCGATATCGGTCGTTATCTAAATTTATTATATCAAATAATAGTAAAACTATTTCTGTTAATCTTCAAATATCATTAGATTTTATCATGCGTATTTAGGATTACGCGTATACGACATCGACATAGTTAACTATCGTATTATTTGTCGAGGAAGGTCGTATGTTTCTCGTGGAAATAACGAGAATGACTGAAGTACGTACAGTGGGGAAAGGAAAAAGAAAAAAAAAAAAAAAAGAAAAAAGAAATAATAAAAAAAATAAAATAGGATGCGAATCGTTTCGTTAACGAGAAAGATTGTTAACAAGAATAATAATTTTTGTCGAAGAAGAGAAAAGAGAAGAGAAGATCCTTGCAGTGGCAGTATTTGAATTTGACGAGACGAGAGGATACGCTTATTTCGCTTAATTATTCAACTATGTTGTAAGGTTAAACGCTAGACAGGGTATTCCCGCATCACGTAAGAATATAAAGAATCGATGTATCGAAAGATAGAATAGATACTTGTCTAGAGTGTATTACGTAATAAAACAAGAAGATCGTTTTTGAACATACATGAGCGAACAAGCGTGAAATGTAATAAAAAAAAAGAAAAAAAGAAGGGAAAAAAAATGTGTTGTTGGAAAGAAAGAGAGAAACGAGTAATAAAAAAAGAAGAAAAAGAAAAAAAAACCAACGTTTTTTGTGAATTTTAATTGATCTATGTACAATAGATACAAATGTAGAGGGTGTCCGTTAGGTCTCGATGAAATTTTTGCTTCGACGATAGATTATTTTGCACATAAAAAAGATAAAAGAAAAATGTTTGCAAAATATTTGACCTTGCTTGATCCTATCTGACCATGTTTTCGAATCATAACGATATACAAAATGTCCATTAGCTTTTAGGAAAATTATTGTTTCGACGATAGATTATTGCATGTAAAAACGTTAAAAAAAAGAATGTCCGCATAATATTTGACCTTGCTTGGGCCATAATATCTGATCCTGTTATCGAATTGTAGCAAGTTTTATTCAGAAAGAATTCTATTGAAAGTGAAATTAGTTGAACTAAATTTCATCTTAACTATTTACAAACATAACTCAATATCTGAGATTGAATCAATGGAATATTTGAAAGGTGTTATTTGAAACACATCGTATACAGAAGGTTCGTTGACAATGTCAAAATATTTCGCAAGAGAATTGAACATGAAACGTTTAGAAAATTCGAATAATGTCGGGCAAAATGGAGAATGGTAAGACAGTAAATGATAAAACGATAAAAATGTTTTTCAAAGACTTGTATTCTAGATGCAAGAAGGAGATACACTTTATTGCGAGGGTAGTAAACAGACACAATATATTAAAAAAGAAAAGTCTCTATAACTCGTAAACAAAGTCGAACGAGGAAAATTATGTTCATAAAAACTTTTCTTATTATTTTCATGTTCAAAATCTATCCGCAAAGATACGAGACACCCCGTACATGCATAAATTTTAAATCGCTCGTAAACTGATCGAACACGTATAATTGAAAACGATTAACATCGAAGACAAGCATTTTTATGGAAATTTTATTGACGATTAAGTAACAATCCGCGTTATTTGATAATCGTGTTAGGATATTGACGATAATAAAATTGTTCATTGAATAGCACGTATTAGATGTAGCTTTTAATTCTGAATAAATTTTTGCCTTTTTCGTTTTTCCTTTTTCTTTTCTTTCCTTGTTTGTTTGTTTCTTTTTTCCATCGGCTTTCGAGTTTTGTTTATACCTATATAAAACGCATTATATTCGTTTTTTAGGCGATTTACTCGAAAATAAATATTTTTAAAGTATCAAAATTTTATTATTGTCAAAACTCTTTACAGTTTATCTATTCGAATTTATTCGATAGCTTAACTCAACGTAGAAAAGATTCTTTATCGTTGTTGTCTTATGTACAAATAAATAATGTGTATAGTATCAAAATCCAACAATCGGTCACGGAAGGTTAATTAAAGAAAAAAAAAAAAGAATTTCATTTAGTCACGTAAATTTCACGATTAAGAATGTGATAATTTGAACACTCGAACGAGATCTCGCTGATCAAGTAACTTTTTGTTAAACAACGACAAGATATAATAAAAGGCAGATCGGTTATAATTGTTTCGACTCTTTATAATCCAATTTTCTTTGTGTCTAATTATGTCGTAATCCAGAAAAGGATAATATAGATTTGGTAGTTAACGCCTCCTGGGAACACGGAATAATCGCGTCGCGTGCATATCGTGTAGTTTGATAGTCATACGTCAACTATAATAAGCTCTCGGACATAATAGTCGAGAAATATAGTAATACGTAATTGTATTTAAATAATTTCAGAAAAATACATTCAGATATCGATTTGATATAAATCAAATTGGATGTGTTAAGAAATAGGCAGTTTTAAAAATAATTAAATATCAACTTGGCTTGGAAAAGTAATTGAACGTAACGTTTAATCGTATTGAAAACGATTCTCGATCGAACTTGAAAATTAGAAATATAGAAATGTTTTCGTGATAGTAGCAGTAGTAGAACATCAGCTGCAATGGATAGGTTGCATTGCCACAATACCAAATGAATATGCAAGTCGAGATATATCAGTGAACAAGGACATTATTCAGCCAACGCAACCGATAACACGATTGTTTGGAGGTCGTTCGACAAAGTATAATTCTTAATATTGAATACCGATCATTAATTATATCTATTTATAAATATATTACTTGACTATGACTTTGATAAAGCTTTCTGACCATTAAAGTTTAAAGAGACATAAAAAGAAATTTAAAGAATTCGTCACAAGTGATTTCGACAAGAGTTCGATTATGTCTTCTTCTTCTTCTTTTTTTGTTTTTAATGTATAAAAATTAAATTTTCTCATTGAACTAATCAAAAAAGAAAGAAAGGAAAAAGAGAAGAAGAAAAAAATCGATGATCGAATTCTACCAGTAAATTTATTGTCTTTAAACGGTTTTGACAATGAAAAGGGTAGAAATAAATATGGGAAATAAATATGGGTTCTTTAAAGTTTCCTTACCTTTAATTTTCTTTCTTGGACCTTTTCGTCTCTCCTTTTTCCTCTCTTCTCTCTTTCTCTCTCTCTCCTTTTTTTTCCACTTTACTTTCCCCTTTCTTGCGTCAAAGAAAAGTGTAAAAGTTCTCTCTCGGAGAATACAGTCGAGTAGCTCCTTTCTCGATGCTATCCTTCGACTACAAGTAGAGGTAATTATCTGCCATAATTATCCTTGTTGCTGGAGTTGGATGGTTCGACGTCCCTAATGTCGTTCACCCTCTATTTCTCTCTCTCTCTCTCTCTCTTTCTCTCTGTCTCTTTTCATCTCGCGTAATACGCAAGTGCGTTTGCGACTTTGATGTTGACATACCGGAAAACTCAAATCAGCGTTAGCTTACCAGTATCGTCCTTGGGAATACTTCTTTCATGCTTTTGATATTTCAATGAACTCTGTAAAAGAAAAAATAAAATTTTTTGTAACATTTTTTGACATTTTTGTCTCCATTACATTAATTACCCAATTTGTTTGTTTCAAATCGAATATCTAAATATCTAGAAAAATGAAGTTATATATTCAATTTATAAAAGAACACATTTACATATATTAATCATATTTCTTTCGAGAAGAAATATGAAAGTTTTAAAAAATTCAAATATAAATATTTCAAAAGTGATAATTTGATATCGCAAACTGATAATGTCATTTCTTTTGAAAAGAGTTAAATACCGTGTTGAAAAATTCTGATATAGATATTTCTAAATCTTTTCGTCGTATTCGGGATTATATAAATTACGTTATAATTTATCTGCCAATTGTTATAATTTATTAGTTATCAATAACGATTAATGTGGAGGCACGTGACTCTCTACGAATTTATTTCCGTATATTATTCGTGTATTCACGATTCGTAATAGAATAATGATAAAGACTGATAATGTCATCGTTGAAGAAATATTTACCTTTATATATATATACATACATACATACATACGTGTGTGTGTGTGTGTGTATGTATCACTAAGATTAAAAAAAACAGGAACAATTATTTTGATAGATCATTAATATTTTATATTAAATGAACAATTGTTTGCGATCTCTCTGGAAGGTCTTCTAAATATCTGTCCAAACGAGAAATTTTAATTCAAATATAATACGGAAATTTGTAATAGCTTTTCTCAAATGTCAGATACTCGCAATTCTACACATTGCGTTACTCCACGTTAGTATTACATACGCGTTTGTATAAATATATATATATATATATATATATATATATATATATATATACCATACGTGTTTGAAAGAGATAAAGGTAGGAATATAGATAGAGATAGACATATACATAGTTGCGTGTATGTTCCGAGGTAGTCTACTTCAACAAAGTTATTCCATCGATAGTAGTCGGTGCGCGTACAACAAGCTGAGAATCTCTGATAAATCATTGAAGATGTCCTGGCGTTCGGGTAAGACCAAGATCCTTATCTTTTCGATTTTGATCTTATCGCTTTATATGCTAATAAAAATAAAATCATATTTCGAATATACTTATACGTCCTTTTTTTCTTTTTTATTATTATTTATTTATTTATTTATTTATTTATCTATCGTATTTCGAATATATCTTTTTTTGCTTTATTTATTTATTTACTTATTTATTTATTTATTTATTTATTGAATATTTTTTTATTTATCTCACTCAACTCCCCGACATTAAAACTTTTTCGTGACGAGTTTACGTCGAATCTCAAAGGTAATAACATTGTCTTTCATTTGTGAATTTTCCAACGCGAAATAACGTCCTACGGATTATGTTAATCCTTCGTAACGAACCCACATTTGTTTCGGTTTCAATACTAAATCGTACGTATGGAATTAATTTTGAATATATTATGAATATATTGTTCCTTGCTTGTTCGTCATGTTCCTACGGATTTATTGCTAAAGAAAATTCAATGTTAATCTACGAATAAAAATGTAGATACGTCGTATGTTCATTTTGAAGTTATGTGTTTCATAATTCGTTCGTTTATAAAATATTGTTATAATAAAATACACAGGAAATGTTATTAAACTGTGGTGATTTTAATAGAGGCGTTTTTTTTCGTATTTTCATTTTGTTAACGCAAAAATATAATTACGCGTAAGAAATATATATAAGTTTCTCAAAAGTGGCACGCCAATGTTCAAAAAAATGAGCCATTACTATCATAGATGTACGATTTTCAATTTATCCTGAAAAATCAATGTTTAAATAATCGTTAAAGAGTTTAAATCTCGTTTCTACATAAAACTAGAAAATAATATAAGCACAAATATTCTCGTACGAAAATTTCTTATTTAATCTTTTAATATCGTATATAAAAGACACTTGTATCAACAAGCAGTATATTTTTCATAGCACTTGCGTAAGTATTATAAACTTACGATTAGCACGCTCGATAAAAAGTATTTCTTTTTTTTTCTTTTTTATCTGCTTTTATCATATAGAAGAGTCTGTATTAAATTAAAATTTTTACTAATACATCTATGGTTTTAATAGAATTTAGAAAGATGGTTCACGAAGAAGGTGCTATAAAAAAAACCATCATCACTGGATTAGCCGAGATGATGGGTACATCGTTATTGGTGTTCCTTGGATGCATGGGATGTGTTAGCGGTCTTGGTGTCGTCCCATCTCATTTACAAATCACTTTAAATTTTGGCCTAAGCGTTATGATCGTCATACAGGTTCGTACACACAGTTTGTATGTTTCTATTGGTAAATGTAAAAATCATAAATCATTTTTTAAATCGCCATTATTAATCGATAAATAACGAATTGATTATGATCATAATTAATAAACACGAGTATCGTTTTGTTACGATTATTTCCTTGAAAATATCCAAATTATTTATAAATTTGATGACAATAACGAATTTCGTTGGACGCATCGTAGAATTTTGTTTACTTCTCCTAAAACTCGAGCAGTTTGTACACGTAATAATATTTTACTTTATCAAATGCAATTTACGTTTTACAAATACTCATTGAAAATTTACATATGGTTTATAAATCGTAGTAAAAAGACATTCATAACGAGCGTTCCTAGTGCCGAAATTTTTTCTCCTCAAGTCAAGTTGAATATTTAACAAATTTTAATTGTCGGGCCTCGTTAGCCCGGTTTCTTTATTATATAGTCATTCGTTAAACAAAGTGTACTGTTGTGGTTTTAACTAAAAGAAAAATAAAAGAAATTTGCTAGCTTTTCTCTCGCACACAATTCTGTCACGTTCTTTTACCTTACCGTACATACAGAAGTTAATTCTCTCTCGTCTTTCTTTTCACAGTGCTTCGGACACATTAGTGACGCTCACGTTAATCCCGCCATTACAGTAGGTTCAGTGGTACTCGGCAAGAAAAGTATTCCAGAGGCCTTGGTTTATTTGTTGGCTCAAACGTTAGGAGCCATCTCGGGTTATGGCATGTTAAGGGTTAGTATTGAAAATGTTACTAAGATAAAAATGAAAATAAAACACAAAGGTAAAAATACGTTCTTTAAAAAACTCTTTGCGAAAAAACGATGTTAATTTCTTAATTAAAAAAAAAAAAATGATCAAGTTAGATGAACGTGAAATTGTATACCAGAAACGTTCTATCTTTTTTTTTATTTCTATCTCTTTCTCTCTCTTAATATATATTTTTTTAAAAACTATCTTATATTCTAATTCTTGAATTTTGTAATCAACGTTGTAACGAAAAATTTCGATATTATCGAAAGATCTTTCTCTAATCTTTTATGATAAAAAAAAAAGAAGAAAGAAGAAAAAATAAGATCGAAAAAAAGAAGCTTCGATAAAATTTGTTCGAACTATGAGAAGGATAAGTAGTATCGCGATGATAGTTTCTTTTTTTTTTTTGTCAGAATAACAAACAGTCCGAATCACGTTTTTTTGTACATTAGAAATATCCGAGTCACGTTTAATCGTAATTACGAAATTTTCAGATTAAAGAACAAATCGTCGGATTCGTTCCGACGTTTAAATTACGATGATTACGATTTTGTCTACGAATGAGGAAAAGAAAAAATAAATATTCCTCTTTCTTCTTACATTTTTTTTTCCTTTTCTCGTTATTTATATAAACAAACAAACAAACAAACAAACAAGCAAATAAATCAAAAGATAAATACGATCGAGAAGGATAAATCTTCGAATAATAAAAAATATGAAAAAGAAAACGAGGAAGATTTATCAGGAAGACAAGAAATTTTAAAGGATGAGACTAGTTAATTCTGACGTGAAGCGAGGAAACATAAAAAGAAAAAAAAAAAAGAAATAAATATTTCCTCTGGTTATATTCTTCGTGGCAAGTGATTGAGCAACTGTTTATAATTAGGCAAGCGGTTAAGACGGAAGGGGGAGGAGAGGTTGAGGAACGATGTGCGTGATGGAGGGAGGATGAAGAGAGAGGATAGATAGATAAAGTTTTCAGTGTGTTGTCCAGATAAAGAATCTCCAGGATGGAATTTCCCCATTGTAGTAAGCATAATAGTTGAAGACATTCATTGTCTAATGATTCAGAATGCACGACTAACAAGTATTTCTGAATAAAAAAAAAAAAAAAAGAAAGTACGAACAAAATAAACGCATTAGCAATCAAGATGTTCAATCAATGATAATGTCTCTCATAGATAAAACGTTCTATAGACAAACGTTGTACGAATGATAAATATGTAACATTAGAGACCTTGATTCGATGATTCTAACGTTAATATTGCTAATGAATAATTATCGCAGAGCGTACAAAGTCGGAAAGAAAATCTTTTATAAATATTCCTTCTCTCCTTCTCTTCATCTTCGAGCGAATAAAAGGAAGGTTAAAAATGATTTCTCGTGATTATAATCTTTCGATTCTTTTATAAGCGACATTAGTACGATTAATAGGATATATATATATATATATATATATATATATATATATATATATATAGATCTTATTTTTACCGATACTTCGTATCAAAGTCTTAAAGACACTTTAAGATAATAAATATAATAAATATTAGATAAAAAATACATAAACGTAATGTAAAAAAGTATTAATCGAATTAAATGAAAATAAATAAAAAAAAAATTTTTAATATATATTGATAATCCAATCGCGTGTGTTATAAAAATTTGCAGGTAGTTACACCTACAGAGAATTTAACATTGGGAGGAATAGATGATGCCGACAAATTATGCATCACCGATCTCCATCCTAACGTATCGGCGATTCAAGGACTCCTAATCGAAAGTTTATCTACATCTATTTTGATGTTGGTCACATGTGCCGTTTGGGATTTAAGAAATGAGAAAAATACGGATTCTGTGCCGTTAAAGTTTGGTTTTACGATTGCAACCTTAGCCACAGCATTTGGCCCTTATACGGGTTGCAGTATGAACCCAGTGAGAACGTTGGGACCAGCTGTTTGGAACAATCAATGGAGTCATCATTGGATATACTGGTTTGGTCCAATCGGAGGTGCCTTGTTATCTTCGATCTCTTATCGCACAATTTTCGGTGTTCAACGTTCAGTGGAAGAAGAAAATGTACCGGAAAGAGTAGCTCTTAATAGCGTCGACATTTCTCAGAAAACAGAACTAAAAGAGGTTAGTAAAATTAACGTTTAATTAACTAATATTCTAATTATTATTATCTAATATTATCTAATGAAATAGATATGTTATATATAATATAATTACGTAAAAATGAAAGTTTGGTAGAAATCGTTCAGAATGTCTTTGATAACGTTAGACAAGTCTAAAAGTATAGATAAAACGTTTGATAAAAACGTTCGACGGTCGATAGAAGTGATCGTTCTCAAACAAGATAATCGAACGACTTTAACTCACTATTCGCTTCGGCTAACTGTTTAATTAGATTCGTTTACAACGTTATCTTGATCCAGATAAACTGATCTACTTATTGCTAGTAGAATGTTATAAGACAGTTAGTTGAACTTTACCAGTTAACAATTCAGTGGAACTATGATAATAATACACTATAATTCGATTCGGTTATGTCAAATACGATTGGATCGAAGATAAAGAAGATTGTCAAGGACAAATGGAGCGATTTAAAATACGAGTACAAGTAAAATATTAATTACGAGAAAGCCATAATTGGTACGATGAAAGACTTATTTTTAAGATCTTTTATAACCATGAAATAATTTTCAAGTCTTTCTAACCGTGAAATCTTTCGATAATTACATTAATGAGAAACGAACGATCGATACGATATATAGATTAGATGCTTATCGAACTTACGGTTATTCATGAGCGTGTATTTACGATACGTGCCACGTATAAGGAAGCAACGATATCGCTTTAATACAGACCAAGAAAAATTTTACACACGTATGACGATGGAATTCACGTTTATCGCGTCTATTAGATACCAAAAGCTTTTCTTCGAGCAAATCTGTACGTCGACGCGATATCTTATTTGTTTAAAAAAGAAAAAATAAAAAAGAAAGCAAAGTAGAAAAACGAAAAGTAAAAATCGATCTAACTATAAAAAAAAAGAAGAAATAAGAAAAAAGTATGAAAAGAAAGATGAGAGAAAAAAATGTAAAAAAAAAGAAAAAGTAAAAGACATTAGAGAGAGAAAGAAAGAAAGAAAAATAGATAGAATAAAAAGAGAAAAAAGAAAAAAGAAAAAAGAAAAAGGACTCATGCGGCGATTGGCTCGTCGCCAAGAAAGTCAAAAAGATATTTTACCTCGTCCTGTCGATATTTCTTATTAACGAGACTTACCTACTAACGTATTTAAACATCTTATATCTCTACGAGACCTTAAACGAATCTTTAAAATACGCGAGAAACGTGGCTTTTATCGTGTAAACCGTATTCACGGTCTCACATGCATCATGGTTTCTTGCATAGAACAGATTATCTTGTATAAAGGCCGATTGTAAAGGACGATGATAAATCGTGACGCTCAGGGTTACCTCGGACTAAGTTCACTGAAACTGGTTTTATGGGACGTTACGTGAGAACTGGATTTAACGTTTGCTAAACTTACTTTTGATGATCGTCGATGCATTTCCCTGTTAAAGGAATATAAAAGCAATAGCAATCATTGTCGTTTCTTTTGATGTGTTCGATCTTAAATCTGATGTAACATTTGTTAAACGTCATTCGAATATTGTTATTTCTTTCTTTCTTTCTTTGGATCGTCAATTTTTGAAGTTCTTTGAAAAGATAATTACTTATCGAAAAACGTGCAACTCGAAATGCGTTTAAACGATTAATATTAATTTTTGCGATTTGTCGAATCATTTATCGTTGCTGCAGAACAATGAATGAACGAATGGACTTATTTTTTTTATATTAATTTAAACTTTTCATATTGAGTTGAAAGTACGCACGCTAATATATTTGTACTTTGTAAATCTTATTTTATTTCCCGATTGAAAGTGTACATCGCGGTTAATTTATATCCTGAAAGTTGATGTTTGCTAAGTTTAATTAAGTTAAAATTATACTTAATATAGTATAACGATATAATTCTAGTAGTATAAGTTATGCTATACATTAGATAATTGTGTTTTGTAATTAAAAATGTAGTTGTAAAGAGTTAAACGTTATAACATTCTATAATATTTGCTTGGTTATATTTGAATTATATGTATTTCAAACGGGACATATTAAATCGATATTACTGTGCGAGACGTAGAATAAATATAACTGACGTAGTTTAATATCGGTACAACGTTAAATATTAATAGATTAATTTTTAATATACTAATATTTTAAATAACTATCATTTTGCAATCGGAAATTAAATTGAATCGTAATTACTCTTGAAATTTTCTTAAGGTCTCGACTTAATTTTCGATATAAATTTTAAGTAAATATGCTCAACTATTTAGCTTGTAAAATTAGTACGTGCTTATGTGTGTGCTCGTGTACACCCATATGCTCTCGCACTAATGCGTATAAATCTATATGCATAAAGATACATACATTATGTATAAATTCTAGTAAGAGAATTAGCAATTTTTAAGATAGATGGAGATCCTTCGTTAAGCCCACAAATTTAAATTTTTATCTATTCATCATCTTTGATTATTTCTGTACGAAATTAAAAAAGAAAAAGAAAAAAGAAAAAGAAAAAAGGAATTCATGCCCGTGAAGATTTATGGTATATGCCTGATATTATTTTAAATATTCCTACGACGTTGAAATTCTTTTTGTTTTTTAAATGCGATTTTTTTGTTCGATGAATATTATAACTTTGAAAATATCTATCGACATTTTAAAGCTCGAAACCAGATCGAATCGAAATTACTTGTTAATCCTCGTTGCAAGTAATCTCATTTTTGTTATACATTTCAAGTCGATCTATCTAGCCATTTAAATGTACACACATACACACATACACACACACACACACACACGCTCGTACGATGCAAATTTCAATATGAAATGTACAAATTCGAGCGAAATTTTTAATATGAAATAATTCTGGAGATAATAGTTCGTCGATAACACTTTTCTCTATATCGAGATCAGAAGAAATTCGTGCATAAAAACAATATTTACAATTTTACCAATTTTTATTTACCTTCCGTTTTATGTTAAGTTAAAGTGTAAAGTTTAATATCTAATTTTGATAATGCTTAGCTTTTATAACATTTGAATAACATAAATTTAGGTGACAAAACGATCGAAAGCTAGTTTAATCGTATTTACGTTTTAATCTGTTAAAAAGTATACTTACGACAATTCGACGATTATAAACTTTTATATCTCTGCTTTGTTACAGCAACCTTGAGTTTATTCGTTAGAATAAACTCTCATGGAAACTGGCCAAACCACCATTGCCGCCATTTTGAACAACGTTCTTTCCGAGATTCTCGAATATGTGACGTTCAAAAGACAAGAGAGGAAAGTTACGGAAGTTAGCAACAAAAGATGGGACGATCTGTTCAATAGTCACTGACCTGCTAACAAAGTAGAAACAAAAGAAGAGATGTTAAATACTGGAATCAATAATTGTTGAAATGTTATTCCATTGCGATAATCATACGATCCCTAATACTCGTAGGTCATTTTGACTTGCGTGGACTGATGAAACATCATTTTTCATAACGATCAGTTTATGAATTTTTTTTCAATTCATTTCAATATCTCCATCTTATCGTTTAGATTTTTAGAAATCATTAATCTTTTCTGTCTTCTTTTTTTTTTCTTTTTTCTTTAACAATAACAATAACAATAATGAATAAGTTCATTCGCGCGAATTAAGAATAAGATATATTAGAAATACGTAGAAAATTTTATATGTAATTTTATGGTAAATTATACGTAATTTTGCTATCATCGATCACGATCGATTTTTCGACGATCGATTCATTCAAATGATAGAAGGAATACGTACTATATATTTAAGTGCACGATATTTCGGTCAATATTTCTCTTTTTATTAGACTCATAATTTTTTTTATCAAAGTGGGTTTCTATATAAAGTAATGCTTGCTAAATAATGAAAATATTGGTACGCCAAACAATGAGATACGTTCGCACCATATTTTCGTTTTATATGCTTTTCATTAGTATTATTTAAATACTATCTGCTTAACTTACGAACTGATAAATCATATACTCGTTCTACTTTGTTCTACTTTTTTTTTCTTCTTCTTTCCTTCTTGATCATCTTTTATTAAAGAAGTTTTTAGACCGACGTGCACGATAAAAAATTGTATTTAAGAAGCGTTTGTTATATTTCCTCTTTTTTTTTTTCATTTTTCTTTTCTTTTTTTGTTCGCCTCGACGAACAAAGAACTTAATTTTTAATTAATATTTAAGCCTAATTAAGTTATACATCTTGTACAAATTTTCTTAATGCATTGAAATTCAGGTAAACTTAATAATTTTTTACTTATCATCACGCGAGATGATCTAATTTTGCCCCTGTAACAATGTGAATTTCCAACAATCGTGTAATCATGGTTGCATCAGTCTCAGGCACAATCGTTTTACTTAAACTTTTTACTATTGTTACAAAACATAAAAAATTGTCCTGTAATTCGGACAAGAAATTTTGAAAAAATACATACATATAATATTGCCAAGTGAGAAATTATTTTACTTCAATTATTACACTTTACTTAAAATTCAAATTTTCTACCATTTTCAGTGCAATATTCGTTAAAAAGAGCAAATGGAATATTCACGTATATAGTTATTTTAATACTTTAAATTATTCATACGACGAAAAAAATTGCTTTTTGCTTGCCGAATAATAAAATATTTCACGCGATTCGTGTCCTCGGGAATAAGGTTATCGTTAGATTTTAAAAAGATGAAAAATAAAATCGGTGGAACTCGTGGAGTAGAAGGAACACGTTTCATTTTTGTCACGAAATTTCTTGCGAATTTATTTGCATGTGGTGTATGAAACGATTTTACGAACGTTACGTAGCAACGTTCAAATTCGATGGTGGATCGTTAATTTGCTCGTTTTGTCGCTCATCGTGTAGCCAATTCGATCGACAGAGAAAAAAGAGAGAGAGAGAGAGAGAAAGTTCAGCTTTTAACCTGGAACATAAAATCGTGTATTTTTCGAGCTTTTCTCTTTCTCAAATTCTCTCTCTCTCTTTCTCTCTTTCTCTCTCTTCATCGAAATCACCCTCAAGTGATTACTTCTAACAATAACTTTTATTCGCACCGATGCTACGTTATCGTTTCTGATATATATGTTAGAGAATTCTAAAAATTTGAAAAAGCACTTGAATTACCCCTGTCATGAAAAACAAATGACCTCGGTAACAATTTTATCGATTCTATCTTACCTTTGATAACAAACTAAAGATTTCTAACGCATATTTCCTTTCCCTCTCTCTCTCTTTTTTTTCTTTTTTCTCTCTACATTTGATTTTTTCTTTTTTTCTTTTCATTTATCGAATTCTAAGAATCTTATCGCCACGTTTTCAAATTACGTAGAATGTTATAAATATAAGTTATAAAGATTTAAAAGGAATCGATCTTTTACTAATACCGTTCAATAAAAGGAAACGAAAGGTTGATACGTATCTATATATACATATATATTATTTATGTACATCTATATACGAAATGTATAATAAATTATACGTACGAATTTAACCTTGAATGCGAAGAACAAATTATAAGGTGGGTCCGAAGTTACTTTCAAGGTTACGACCGATAGATTGGGGTTGGATCGGATGAGATTGAGCAATAATTAAAGCATGGTTCGTGAGTCTTGGGGCTTGGAGGATTAGTCTATTCGATTAGTCACGAAGGAAGTTTCTCGTCACGACATACTATGAATGCAAGTATACCGTATTATATAATCGTTTCAGCGATTCAATGCCCTTTCGTATTGCTAAACTTCTTTTAACGAATGAAATATAACCTTTGATTTACGTGTATGTCGCTCAATCACGAATTATATATATATATATATATATATATATATATATATATATCCGACGATCACGAATCTTTTTTTTTTTTTTTTTTTTTTTTATTTAAACATACAAAATTACTTACGAAGAAGAGCAACGCACGTGCAATCAAATTCTTGGTGAATAAAAAAGAAGAAAAAGAAAAAAAGAAAATTAACGTACATTGGTAGTATCAATAACAGTTTAACAACAGTTCATCAACGATCACTGATCAAGAATTAAATTCAGTTGTACTGACGTTGGTCGATCATCAACTGTCGGTTAAACTTCGGTTCAAATGATCGGTTATTTGATTCACGGAACTGAATCGAAATGTATACGTAATCTTAAACGTCGTGAAAAATTCAATTTGTAAATGAGCGATCCTTTTTTATTTGATATATCAACCGACGATGAAGATTTTCGAGAGTTAATATTTATTTTGAATAATAAAATATTATCAAAAATTTATCGCGAAATATCGAATTATTTTATCATCGTTTTAAATTTTGCTTAAAATTATTGTCACTGTAATCTCGTTAATAAATAAATATATAATAATAAAAATTTATATGTAATATATAAATATAAAATTAACTCGTTAATTAATCCCGTTAATATATAAATATATAGTTTGATAATAAAAATGTATATATAACGTGTAAATATAATTATAACATAATCACGTAATTATCATATAATTTAAATTCGATAAATTTCTGCTTCGTTCTTTTTTTTTTTCTTTTTTATATTTACAAAAATTCGAACATAAGTAGTGCCCTCTAGAACGCATAGAATCGATCATTTTTTTAATTTACTATTATCGATCGAGTAATCGAAGCTACTGTTTACTTATTTAGAATGTAAATGAATATTTAACACGCTAATTAATATCAACGACGAAGATTATTTATCGAAAACATTATTGTGAACGTTTTATTTGCTTTTTTCTTCTTTTCGTTATTCACGATAACAAAAAGAGAATAATCTTATGGTTAAAATATAACATTCATCGTATTTTCTCGCGATTTATAACGTTATTGATTACCGCACAAAAATAATCGAATCATTAGACATCTTAATGATTTTAATACTAATATCTTCTAAAAGAAGCTTATAAAAATTTAATTCGAATCAATGAACATGCCGATGGAGCGTTAAATTGAGGTTAAAATAGCACGATCGAGAATAATCAGACGTATTCGTCGTTCAAAGTAAAACCTTTCTTCGTATAGCGTATAACAGACCTACTAACATTTCACGAACATGAAAAATAAATAGGAGGGTGTGCCTTTGATTCGATCGCGATTTCCTTCGTGAATACTTTTAGATCGTACCGTGAGAAACTCGATTGTAACGCCGATCGATCGTAACATTTTTGCGAACTTGACCCCGACGAGTTCTCGTACTACACGAACTATGCGATCGTAACTAGAGCTTAAAGTATTCGAGTAATTTAATATTCCAGTACATTATAGATACACCAATTTTGTAATTGATTACTCAACGCGTAACACAATCAACATACTTTTACGTAATTGTAAATGTACCTTTATAAATGACTCTATATCTAAGATCGAGAAGAAAAATAACCTCAATTTTCTAATTTATTTAAATTCTTAAACGATTATATCGTAATTAATCAAACATGAAAGAATGTATTATATTATAAATTAAACTAGCAAATAATACCTTGTAATTAGTTGGACGTAAAACTATTTAATAATTCGATACTTGTAATGAACGTAGTGCGTAAAGTTCGTTGGGACGTTCGAAGTAGCTTACTTGTAAAATTCATTGGTAAGTGAGAGAGTTAGGTCGGTAAGGTAGATCAGGAAACATAAGAAAGATATACCTGTGACAGTTACAAGGCGCACGGTCGACCTCAGTGGAACACGGAAAAAGTTCATACTTCGGTCATACTTTGTCCAGTGCGCAAACTCGACCAGTCGTTCGACTCGCGGTGGCCGTTCTTTCTTTCTCTTTCTCTTTGTCTTTCTCTTTCTCCTTCTCCTTCTCTCTCTCTCTTTCTTTCTCTCGTTCTCTCCTCAACTTTAACCCCACCAAACGACCGACTTAACCATGGATCAGTACCGACATCTTTCGAAACGGGAACCCTACAATCTACGATCGAACAAACTTCTCGAACATATTCAAAAGCGACCTAAACCGAATCTACATTTTATCTTTTCTGAAACAGTTTCTGCACAGTCGAACAAAAACACTAATCCCACTTATAACAACACTGTAAAAAATAAAAAAAAAAGAAAAAGAAAAGAAAGGAAAAAAAAAGAAAAAAAGATTATCACCTGTAACGTTATATCCATACTTGTTAAACGTCTCTGTTACGGGACAATAATTAAAAAACGAATACTCCTAAAAAACAAGATTACAATTACGTGTAATCGTTATTTAATAATCGTAACTAAGAGAAAACAAACATAAAGAAAGAAAGAAAGAAACAGTAGAGACAATGTAGTTTTCATTCTTAAATAAAAATCGAGTACGGTGGCAACGAATACGACGTGTACGTACCTGGCCCGATATCATCCCTCTCGCTTTCTCTGAGATTGGGCGATGCCGTTGTTGGCGCCGTGTTTTTCTGTCTCACTCTTTCGCTCGTACTTCCCCTTAGCAAGCCTTGCGCCACCTGGCCGACGAAAGGTCTGGGAATCTCTCTCGCTGGGTTGCGACTCCCCACCAATGGAGCATCGCGTTACCCCCACTCCAGCTCCACGGCGTAGCATCGGGTACAATGGAGGGGGGTGAAGCAGAGGGGCGCGCGGGTTGGACGGCAGTCCTTCGACGGATGCCTCGTCGTAGAGAAGTTTCGCTTCTCTCTGTTATCCTCGCGAGATATTACAAGAAGAAAGGACGATCGTGTTCGTAGCCTTTTACTACCTTTCGTCGTGCTTCTTATTCAAACCTTTTCCGTGTTGTGTGTCTCTGTGTTATTGTCTCTCTTTCATAAACTATCGTCACTTTTCTCTTTCTCTCTTTCTTTCTCTCTCTCTCTCTCTCTCTCTCTCCTCTTCTCTGTCCTTGTCTTTCTCGTGCGAACGACCTACCACCCCTATGTAGCCGAAGCTCTCGGTTTAGGTTAGGGCAAACCTAACTACTCGTTGTCAACGCCGCGTGCTTCGAAACCGGCTGTTAGTTCATTTTTAGCTGTGATTATCTTCCAGTATTTTCTTTTTTTCCTTCTTTCTTTCTTTCTTTTTTTCTTTCTTTTTAAGTGCCTTCTATCTATCTCTTTCTATTTTATTCTCTTGTTTTCTTCCTTTTCTCTTCCTTTCTTTATCTCTCTCTTCCTCTCTTTCTCTCTTTCTTTCCTTCTCTCTCTGCCTCTCCCGTTTATGTGAACAAAGATCTCGAGGAAGGAGATTCAAGCAGATTCAAGTTCGAGGATCTTTCGTGGCTCCGTGAGAGATCGTCGAGAGAAGAACAGCCAGTCATCTTTTTTTCTTCGCTTCTTGACCTTCCTTGTCCTTACTGGATAACCGATAGCTCCGATATTTTCATCGCGAAAAGGACGTTTCTCTTCGTTGGACAATATGATTTAACGACTTCGGTAAGTGTTCCTGTTTTTTCACGAACGATCGAAAAGATTTTTTTTTCTATCGTTACATCTTGTTTTTCTTTCTTTCTTTTCTTTTTTTTTTATCTTTGTACGAAGACGCTTTTATTAATCCAAGTCGTAATTACTCGTTTAATATAATATATGTTTAATGTAATATTTAATGAATATCGAATATAATATTTTCTTTTATTCGACCTCTATTCGAACGTATCACGTTTGTAGCTCGTCCCATATTACGTATAACAATAAGATCGCAAATGCTTCAGCGAAACAATTCAAATTGCGCGCCGATTCCTCAAAACGAACTTCTATTGTTCTACAATTTTCATTTCAAACACGTAATCACGAAATCGACGTTGCGATCGTCGATATATTATTACGTTTGAATAAAAAGTTATTTAACTTAACATTTATTATAACTATTATCATAAATCGTATGATTTTCAATTTTCCAACGAAAAAGAATGCGTGATTACGTATAACCTAATTTACGAATAAGTTTTAATAATCGCATTTGTTATAGAGTAAGACTTTTTCCTCTCTCTCTTTCTTTCTTTCTTTTTTTTTTTTTATCACGACACAATAAACATTCTTTTCATTTTCAACGAAAATAATCGAGCAATCGTAATTACAAATGAATTTGTCGTTTCGTTCTCCAATGATCTTTTATTTTTTACTTTTCTCTTTTTCTCTTTTTCTTTTTTTTTTTTAAATCATATAATTTTAACATTTTAATATATATATATTTTTGTTAATTTATAATAAATCATATAATTTTAATATGAAACACATATAAGTTGAAATCATATAATCTTATAATAATTATTAATTCAAATCGTACAATTTCGTTTTCTTTTAAGTTTCTTAGATCTAACAATATGTTATCATTATATACGTATATACGACTCTAGGAATATCAAAGATTCGTGAGGAAAAACCGTTAACGAGTTTCCTCGTTCGTGACGCTTTTCACGCTTTGAATCGTGTTGTGTTTTGTTGTGGTAGAGGAAAACAAAGACTCTGTTTCTCGGAAGCTGTATTATAAACGAAGAACGTCTTATACATTAGTAACCTTCGTAACTTTGATTTGACGTGAAGGTCCAGCTGAGGTAAAGCACCCCGTCCAAATAATAAAATCTTCGCTATTTTCGATTGCGTAATATTTGAGGTTATGTCGATAACAACGTTAGTAAGAGGTTGCTTCGCGAGTATTCAACGAGATTTAGATTATAGAAACCAGTTTTCTCTGTAACAGTTAACGTGAATATTTCGTGCTACGGTCATTCCAATATTTCTCTATTCTTTTTATTTATTTTTTGGTTCTTTCTTTTCTCTTTTGTTTTGTTTTGTTTTTGTATCTTTAATCAAGGACAAGTTTAGAAAGTGATTTTAGATAAGCAGTTTCTTTTTTTTTCTTTTTTTCTTTTTTTATTTCGGAGATATTCGAAAGGATCCGAATAGAAATATTTACGAATTTGTATCATTAATCAAATTTCGCTTATACAGGATGACGAATAAAATTATCTAGCCAATGTATCTAATCTTTATGTATATTCTCAATACAAGTTGTTCGAACACACACTTTCGCTTTTTCGTAATACATGTTGATAATTTCATTGACTTTTCTTTTTCAATTTCTTTTTTCTTTTTTTTTTTTAATCATAGACAATTGTAAATAAGTTTTCGAACGTCCTTAGGAACGAAATAGAAAATATTTTTCAATATCAAATATTACCATATTACCATCGAGAATCGTAGACGAAACTAAACAATGATTACAATCACCTTTTAAATAAATACGAAGATCAATGGAATGATACGTTTGACGAAAATGATGAATATATTCGAAGAAATAAATTTTATGATAATTGCCGATGAATGAACAAAATTGAAAAATATTGAAAATAATAATAATAATAAAAAAAAAAAAAAAACAAATAAAAACGAAAAAAGAAAAACAAGATTTAGCCGTAGAACTTCAATGTTTCTTCGTTCTTCTTTTTTTTTTCTTTTTAATTTATGAAACGTCCATAATGGATAAGTTGTTATTGTTATCATCGTTTTTCGATTTTCATACGTATGAGAAAGAAATGATAAAAAGGATCATTGATGGTGAATCCTACGGAAGTTCATCTCCGGTTCGTTCGTAACGAACTCACTCGATCGTCCTTCGTTTGTTGGTGGGTTGAGTTGGAGATAGAGAAAGAAAGAGAAAGAAAGAGAGAGAGAGAGAGAGAGAGAAAGAAGGAAGAAAGACAGAAAGAAAGACAGAAAGAAAGAAAGAAAGAGAGGAGAGTATTAATTAACTTCTCTTGGAAAAGTTATTAGCCTGTCGAGGGTGGGACGAACGTGTTACTTCAGCAGCATCGACGATACTCAGCTTTGCCAGCGTTTTCCCTTCGAGCAGCAATTACACGTTCATCGATCCGATCTCTCTCTCTTTCTCTTTCTCTCTCTCTCTCTCTCTCTCTCTCTCTCTCTCTGTCTGTTTCTATCTCTATCATTATTACTAATAAACGTATCTTAATCCTTTCGATCGATTCGTTCATATCGTCGAGGCCTTTCATTTCTATTTTTCAAATATTTAAACTGTCTGTTCAATCGTACGTACGTCGACCAATCACAGCTCACTTTCTTGTTTCTCTTTGGAATTTCGATAAAATCCGCAAAAAGATAGCTACCGACGAGAGCGCGTGAATAATGAGTTTTATATTCAATTTTTCTGTTTTTTTTTCTCTCTTTTTCTTTTTTCTTTTCTTTTTCATTCATTCAGTTTTACTTTTTCTTTCTTTCTTTTATTTTGTCAGTGTATTTTTATTCTTTTTGTATATGACGAATAATGATCCAGATCGTTCCCATTTGAATCTTGTACGAATCGATAGCGATGTTATTTAGTTATTTATGGAAAGTATAGTTTATATTTATAATATATAAACGTATTGAGTTATTTAATATTAATGGATTCGTATTAAACGTTTATACAATAAAGTAGATGTATGGAAAAAATTCAACTATTTTTCTACAAGTATAATTCATAAACGTATTGTACGATAAATTACAAAGTTATTTAATATTAATGGGTTTGTATAAAACGTTTATACAGTAAAGTAGATGTAAGAAGAAATCCAACTATTTTTCTATTCCAATCAAAATTGAATTACGTCGTAATATATCATAAAGAGAAAACGTTCGGTAAATATTTTGTTTGAGGAAAAAAATTCTAACGTAGAGTTCCACGAACTCATTTAATCTCACGTTCCTGTCCATCTTTCTCTCTCTCTTTCTTTCTCTCTCTCTCTCTCTCTCTCTCTCTCTCTCTCTCTCTCTCTCTCTATCTCTCTTTCTCACTCTCTCTTTGTCTTTCTTTTCCTCGTGACGAAAAAATATGTCGTCTTTTTTAATGGCTCGATGATTTCAAGGTCAGACGCGTGCTTCTACAGAAAGCATCGTATCTTTTATATTTTCAAAATTTTATTTTCACTAGCTTCCAATGATTTATCGATTGTATCGACAGTTTTTTTTGTCTCCTTTTTTTCTGTTCTTGTTCTCTTTCTCTCTTCTTTTTTTTTTTTTTTATTGTTAACAAGCTCGAAAACGTTTTATATATAAATCGCTTTAATTAACGATGGATATTCCTACGAAGCTTCTATTTTACGTAAAATCTGGATTGACAGTAGGGTGAGTGATTTTTTATAGAGCCTTTGTTGTTGTTATATTTTCTCGTGCTTTTTAATCGTTAAATTTTAATTATAACTTTTGATTACAGTTTTGCTACTTTAAAAGCGTTTTTATATCAGCTGATGATTATAAAAAGTGGCTTTATATATATATATATATATATATATATATATATATATATATATATATAAAACTAAAGCTACTGCTGTGTGTATGTGTATATATATATATATATGATTTCATAAGAAATCTTTTAATTTTTTCCTTTATAGTTAATTATCATAAAACAATGTAAATCGTACAAAACTTTTTTTAATTAGCTTAGTTTCATAATTTGTCTGATACATCAATACGTAGATTAATTGTTTGAAATATTTTAATTATATTGTTTCTTCGTAGTTCTCATCAATTATTTCTTTTTTTTTCTTTCTTTTTTTTTTTTTTTATCTTATCCTCGATTTAGCGATTCTCAGAATTATCTCGGTTGTTTGCTTCTGTCTACGACAGAATGCGACTCGATAAAAATAACATACATAACAGGAAATAGATTCTCTATAACAGGTCGTTAGAGAACGATTCTTCGATAAGGAATATATTGTAGTTTCGAGATTTATCCTGGATGTTATATATTCGTGTTTATCGCATAGATTCTCTTCAATGATGTATGTTTGTATCTGTGTTCTATGTAGTCATTTATTAGGATAGATTTTACGCTTTCTACCGGTCAGCTCTAGATAACCATAATAAAAACTTGGAAAGTCACTACTCTTTTTAGAAACGGTGAAATTTTCATAATAGCTTTTGCTGTTTATACGGCGCTTACTCAGTTTCTTTTTTCTGTTTTCTTCTTCTTCTTCTTCTTTTTTTATTTTTCTTTCTTCCTTTTTTTTTTTCTTTATTAAGTGTATTAACTCGTAAGTTTTTTTAATATATCGAACGACTCTTTTTCTTTCCAACTTTCATTTTTCTTTTTCTTTTTGTTTTTCTTTCTCCTTCTTTCATCCGTTATAACGCAACAAGAAAATGGGAAGAAAAAAGAAGAAACATTCTTATCGTTTAATTAAGAGATTATTAATATTTTTATTATTATTCGCGAGGAATAGGAAATAAAAATGGAAATTCGTTTTTCTCTATTCTATCTTTCTCAATTCTTTTTAATTTACAGCTCTTTAAATTTTTGATTGGCAGTATCGATTATATCTTTTTTACAGCTTTTTCTGTAGTAGATTATACGTATATTATATATTATTATTATATCTAACTTCTTGCCTCCCCGTATTTTTTTCTATACTCTGTGTGTGTGTGTGTGTGTGTGTGTGTGTATGTATATGTATATATAACAGAATGTTTCATATTTATTTCGAATCGTTCGAAGTTTACTTAAAAGTGTTTTTTCTTTTATTTTTCTATACGTTCAACGTATATCAAATATTTGTTGATTTTTATTTTACATCGTACGTAACGATACGTTATATTGTATTTTGTATTACGTAATTGTTAATCGTATTACAGTAAAATTAATTTCATTTTATTCTCTCTCTCTCTCTCTCTCTCTCTCTCTTTCTCTCTCGTTCTCTTTCTCCATTTCCCTTTCTCTCTTCCTCTCTCTTTTTCTATCGATATGAATAAAATATTTTTCATCAACTGTAAGTACAGTGCCGCAATAAATTCTCAATTTATCGTCGACGACCGATGAAATAGAAAAGATAAAAAGTAAAAAAAAAAAAAGGGATAGATGGAAAGAGACAGGGAATGAGAGAAAGATAGATAGATAGTTAGATAGATAGCTAGCTACCTAGTTAGATAGATAGATAGATAGATACATAGATAGATAGATAGATAGATAGAAAGAGAAGGCGAAATACGAGTCTCTGTGGAAGGCCGATGAAATGCGTTTCACTCGACGAAAATGCGGTTCGGAATTTTGGCGAAGTCAAACGCGTCGAACGAAAGGCATACGAAACTCTATCGTGGTGGAGGGGGTAGGAGAAGGGGTATGGTAAAGCTCGTAAATTTTTCATTTTCAAGGGACAACGACGACTTCTTGTCGTTCACGAAATTCTCTCTTTCTCTCTCTTTCTGTCTGTAGGTCCATTTGTTCCTTTCTCCCTCCCTTTGCCTCTCTCTCTCTTTCTCTCTCTGTTTTTGTGTTTGTGTGAAAGAGAAAGAGTATAAGAGAGAGAGAGTGTGTGTGTGTGAGAAAGAGAGAGAGAGAGAGAGAGAGTATGAGTAGGATAGATAGAGAGGGGTGAGTGGGAGGTGGGAGAGAAAGAGACAAGAGACAAGAGCTCGATGAAACGGAAATTTCTCGTGTCACGAGATACGAGGAGAAAACTCTTCCTGTCCGGTGTCTAGTTCTCTCTACTCAAGAGAATTAGTTTCCTTAGGAATTTTAGAGGAGGAATAGCTGCTAAAATACCTCACGTTGTTGTTACTCCTTCTTGGAACTTTAGCCTTTAAAGCAGCGTGTTTTATTTAATGTTGTTAACTTATCTGTTATTTTTCTACGTTTCTTTCATCGATTAATTAATTAATGAATGAATTAATTAATTCACTCATTCATTCGTTGATTCATTCATTTTTCTTTTTTCTATCTTCCTTTTCTTAATTGCTATTAATGGTAAAGAGGATAGATGAGTTCAATCATCGTATTAGTTAGAAGACGTATAAAATCGATATCGATAGGATCCAATTAATAATAAGCCATTAATCATGTTAAAATTAATAGGTTATACTAGGTAATCATGATCAGGTTTCAACAGTTTCCTCCACTTGGAAAGTTGTTCCTTAGGGTAGGAAGTTTTCCTTCTTCATGCATCGTTTCGATATTTGCACGGTGCACCTGCATTTCCGTCGATACCTCTTCTATACGCTATGTGTATTACCTACCTACCTACCTAGCTACCTACCTATCTACCTGCCTACCTATCTAGCTACCTACCTACGTATCTGCTACTACATTCTCCATGTCCATGCGTTCGTACGTGTGTACGTGTGTCTTCTTTATGTGTGCGTGTCCTATGTATTTACAGGTGCAACTCGCACGCGTTATGTATTTATGCAGGGAGCTCGACTCCTTCGCGAAGTACCTTTCTCGACCCTGGGATATATACAGCCTTTGTTGTTAATATTACTTTCGCAAGGTGCATACATATATATATATATATATATATATATATATATATATATATATTGCTGACCCTCGATTCTTTATTCTTTATTTCTTATTATATATACACCTATATTTAATATACATATATATATATATTTAATATATATAAAATGTATAAATAACATATTATATTATATATTATTATACTATATGTATATATTTATTACATATATATTACATATATATAATATATATAAAATATCTAAATAACGTTATATATATGTTATATATATTATATATTATTATATGTATGTATGTATGTATGTATGTATATGTACGTACTTATACACGTTCTCTTTCGTTTTAAAAAACCTTCAATTCCTATTTCGCCATTTCCATTTAACATTCGATTATCTTTATCCGTCACACGTAATCGATTAGTTATGTTATTACAATTATTCGAAACGGAAATGCAAAGGGGGAAAAAAACCGGATCGTTATGGAATGTAATTGTATGATCGTATCTCCTTGAAATTATACATTTATTTTATTATATAGGATGTTTTGTAATATCTAACGCTTGGCAGGCATGTCTATAAAACAATATAGATCTTATGATTTGATTTCACGAAACAATTGATTATTTCTAAAATTAAATCACCTTACGGGAAAATAATATATTATTTTATAATATGTGAATTATTTGTTAGAAATAGAATCAATGGATATATTCAATTGTAGGAGTGATTGATCGCGAGATATCCATCAAAGGAAGAGATCGAAAGTTGAACGTTCGGTCATCACGTGATGGCATGTGTTAAAGCCTTTCGACTTTTCGAGAATTTCGAAATTCTCTCCTTTTTTATCCTTTGAACAGCGATCGCGTAACCAAGTTGAGAACGGTTCGGTAATCGCCACGATTCCTTCTCAAACGAGGTCGAACGTGAAAGAATTCGACGAACGAATGTTCGTACGCTCGGTGAAAGAGACAAGCCGAGCGTTTTGTTTGAAATTATTAATGGACGTCGTTATCGTGCTGCGGACGCTCGTTTGGCGACGCCATTTTAATCGTTTTTAGCCGACAATGATGACGAGGGAAACGATTTAAAGTAAACGCTCGTACCTTTTAATATCCTCGATTGCTCGAAAGTCCGACGTTGGTTAAATCGAGAACGCTGATAATACTTCCTCATTTATTATAATATTTATTATAAATTCACGACTCTCGGTAATAGGAATTTGCAAGACTATTAAAATATTCCATTAGAAATATGAAAGTAATTAGGAAAGCGTATTTATTTATGCGGTTTAGTTAATTTTTATTTAATGTTTCTTTCCTAAATCGTATTATATATATTCTTTTTTTCATCTTATTTATTTCTTTTCTTTCTTTCTTTCTTTTATTTATTTATTTTTTCTTTTCTGTAGACTTCGTGGGTTCCAATTTCTTTTCTTTTTTTCCAGTGAATACGATTAACTATAATTGTTAATTAAATTAATTTCATTACGATTAGGATCAATGATTATTATTTTCGAGATTGCAAATGCGATGATCGAGTTCAAAAAAAAGGAATCCGAAGATTTAATCGATATATCTCGCGGAATCTTCTGATGTGGAAGTCGTTAATCCCTGGATAAAAATTTGCTCAAGACTTTTTCTCAATGTTGAAGATTACGAACATCTGCGGCCCGACGGTCCAATCTTGGAATGGTACACGTGCGATCCGAAATTGAATTTCATTCATTCAAAACAAAAAATGCAAAATGGCATTATTATCGAGTATTCTTTTTTACTTCTTAGAATTTTATAACATAGGGTTATAAAATTAAATGAGGGTTCGATTAATAATAATAAGTACATAAATTAAGTTTACAAATACGATCATAATTATTAATCATGATCATTTAATTACCAGTTAATAATGTCCTCTCTCTCTCTCTCTTTTTTTAAATCATAATTTAATTAACTAATAAATAAGTGTTCTATATTAAAAAATAAAAGCTTTTTTTACACACACACATATATATATATATACATATGTATATATATATATATATATTTGTTACACACACACACATACACACGTTTGTTTTATATATATTTATTATATATATTTATATATAACATATATATTTATTTTCTTGTTTTATTTCTTTCGAAAATCATAAATATACGTGAAGTCTTGTAAAAGTGTTTATTCATTGTTTTCTACGAGCGATAAATATAAGAGAATAGATTATCGTCATTTTGAATTTCAGATCGATTGAACGTTTGAACAAATTCGGGACATTAATTTCGGCAATAACGTCGGCGAAACGAGTTGGCGCGTCTGACGATGGGATCGTTAATACTAGCGGTGTTCTATCGTAGCCGTTGTTTGAAATGCGCGCGCGCGGGAGATCGGCAGTTTCGCGCGTAAACGTTCATTTTCCGAACGTGCAAGCTAGGAAACATTAATCTGTCAAACTGAACGGTGATTTACGTGGTTCACATATCGAGTCGTTACCGATAATCTGCTATTTTCTCCTGTAATTATCGTGCTTACGGTCGTAACTCGTAGCTCCGAGTGAGTTTCGAGTTATATGTCTTGTTCGATATGTCGATAGAAGAGTACATACGACCTTTACGAATTATCACCGGGCGTTCGCGGGAAATTTAAATGGGAAATTTTTAATCGACTTTTCGAGAGATCGTTCAATTAATAAGAGACATTTTTTCCTCTTTTCTTTCCTTTTCTTTTTCTTTTCGATATTCTTAACCTCGAGTTATTTGGTACTTAATAGAGTGGTTTCTATACTTGAAAATATTTCATTTCGCATTTCTTCGCAATTTCTTCGGGTCACGAAGGAATTCGATCCATGCCGGTTTCGTCTCGAAGGATTTGCTTCGAATTATGTTAACTTTCTCTCTCTCTCTCTCTCTCTCTCTCTCTCTCTCTTGCTTTCTATCTTGTCCATTCAACTTCTCCCCTCTAACTTCCTCTCTCTCTCTCTCTCTTTTCGTGGATATCATCGAGATATCGCCTAGCAACGAAAGCTGATAGCTCCCAGCAAATCGATAGGTGCCCTGTAATGCAATATATTGGATGGCACTCCTCGGCCTTCAGTTCACCCTCTCTCCCTCTCTCTCTCCCTCTATTCCCCCGTCTCTCTCTCTCTCTCTCTCTCTCTCTTTCCGACTCCATATACTCCAGAGTCCATGTATCCCTGCCCTTGAGTAAATACATTTATTCGTGTGCTCTTACACACTCGCGAAAACACACCCATGTATCGCGTGAACACGTCAGGTATACGTCTGTGTGTGTATATGTGTGTTTACAAGTATGTATTGTGAGCACGCAAGCTTATACATGCAAATTTGTTGGAGGCATGCGTTAACCGTGAGAGAGGCGTGAATTAAACATGGAAAGTCAAACTTGCTCTCGTGAATATGTTTTCATAGGGGTTTGATCAATCGAAAATAGATCGATCTTTCTTCTTGATTTTTTAATCCAGAATTGATCGCGATATTTGAAGGATCCGTGATTTCGTTCATAATAATATCGTCGTTATTATCAAATTAAAATCGTTTCGTTATCGTACGATAGAAAATAGGGAAACCTCGATCGAACGGACATTTGGATTCAACGTTGGTTCATAGCATAAAAAAGGTAAATTAGAATTTATCGTTATTTTTATATTTTATTATATACTCGTTAAAAAATATTTATTCCTTTCAGTTCGAACAATTAAAACGTAAAAATTTCGATTTAAAATTTCTTACGGCATTGATTTTATATATACATTTTTTTACGAATTTCATATGTATATATATATATCAGGAAATTCGTATAAATTTTCAATTTCATCCTCCTAACCTATTTTAATTCTCGACATTACAATTTCTATTTTAATATTTACGCTTTTATGAGATCCGCGTTGTAATATAGATCGTTGCATTATCAACACTCGTAATAAAAGAAGATATATGATTCTCAATGAGCGTTCTACTTTCGTTAAGATAATTAGTAACACTCTGAATTTATTAGCGTAGTTAATAAATTAAATAAGTGAACCGGCACGCGAGTGTGTCCTCTCCGATGTTAAAGAAGCGAGAATTGTAGTATTTCTCTTTAGAGTTTTTTTTTTCGTGCTCACTGAACAGAGTTCTCTCTCTCTCTCTCTCTCTCTTTTTATTCCTTTGTAATACCTGTATACGTGCGTTAGTGATAATTATTATCAGAGAGTAAAAGAGTGTGCGCGCGCGAGACCCAAAGAAAACATGGTTCCTTTTTCCTCAAGAGAACTGAGGTAGCTCGAAACGAAACTACTCCTTCCTACTCTTGGTCCGTCGACGTCCGTGGAATTAAATGACATCAGAGAGAACTCTTTCTAACCCAGAGAAAGAATGAGAGAATGAGAGAGAAAGAAAGGAAAAGCTTGTGAGATACCTACCTCTGAAACGTTACTCTTGTTAGCAACTCCAATTCATAGCAATACAATGAAATTAAATTAAAAGAAAGGATAAGAGAGGAAAGGGACGAAGGGAATAGGGTTGAGAAGTATAGTGCCTTTTTCTTGAACGAAGATTCTTTTTTTTTTTTGTTTCTTTTTTCTTTTTCTTTTTTTTCCCTCTTTTTTTACCACCCAGGATTCTTTTTCTACGACGTCTTAAAAAGAGTAACTAGTTCTTTTTCTTTTTCCTTTTCTTTGTTGTTTGTTTTTTTTTTTTTTTAATTTCCTATTTATTTCCTTTCTCTCAATTAATGGAGGTAAAGAAATAAAACAATATGAAGTAGTAATTAATTTTATCGGAAAAATACTGTACTGGTGTCCTCATCGTCGTCGTCGTCGTCGTAATCGAGAAGAGGACGAGAGTACGGTGTCATCGCTTTTAGGAATATTTCAAAGAAGGTCGTTGAATATTCAGAGCGTGTGATCGAGAAATTTAATCGACTTTTCGGCGAAGCTATTTCCGTCAAAAGAGGAGATTCTCTACTTAAGCGTTATACGTTTGAGAGGGGAGATTCTTAATGTTTGATTACTTTTTTTTTGTTCTTTAAGATCCACTGCGTAGCAATGTCGATCAGTCGTCCTTGTCAAGCATTTTATTTAAGAGAATATTATGAGTCCGTCAGACGACCGTAGAAACCGAGATTGACGACTCATAGATGATCGTGGTGACCAATGAAATCCATCGAATAAAACACACGTTTTCCACGACTTTTAACTCTTAACTTTGAACTAATAATAATAATCAGGTTCGATATATTCGAAATTCGACCGATCAGCGATCTCTAACGATGTTGATAAGTTTTGAGTCGCCATGTTTAATCGCCATGTTTTTAACCTTTTGTCAATTGAAGTAACAGACGATTGACTGACAATATGCAACCAGTGTAAAAATTGTCATCCTAAGAAGCCAGGTTATTTTTTTTTGCCTTTTTTTCCTGATAAATCGTTTTACCATAGATTTTATACGTATATGTCCATGTTGCCAATATAGTCACGTCTGTCGATCGTATGAATTTAGGAATTTTTGACATCCAGTTTTTCCAGTAAAAATAACATGCGATAATTCGGTAAGAAATGGCATTCATTTTATTTAAACTTTTTATTTTATTATAAGATAACGGATATATCGTTGGAATGATAGCGTTCGAACGATTCGATTGTTTTATCGGTAGATACAGTATTGATTATGGCCACTTGACGTTCAATCGTTCAAGAGAACCAAGGAAAAGAGAATCAAAGTAGTCAGAAATTTGTGAGAGAAGAGTGAGAGCCTGCGGTTAAAAATCAAAATGTAAATATGTCAACGTTACAATTGATTGACATCGATTCGACCAAATTACCGATACGGTTAAAAACGTCGTGTTATGTAAACTTAAGGTAAAAGTTTATTTCGACTTTTCTCGTAAAAATAAAAATTATCTCGTGTGGTCAAAATTATTCCTTTTTTTTTGTTTTTTATCATCAATGATCGTATACAACGTTGATACATTTGAACAAATCCGTAATCGATTTCTTTTGATTTCACGAAATTGATTTTACGAAAGGATTTGACGGACATCTTCTTTTTTTGATTTTTTCTTTCCTTTCTATCTCTCATTATATCTGTTTTCAATCGTAAGTTGTAATTCATCGATCAGCGTTCCAGAGAAACTTTCTTCTTCTTTTTTTTCTCTTTTACATCATAAAAATGAACGTTCGGGTAGTAAAATCACCAATCAAAAGTACGCAAATCGTTCTCTTTTTCTCTCTTCTTCTATCGGCGATAAAATACGAGGCGGTTTAACTGTATAAAATAAACGTCAAACGAATTGAACGGAAGAGTTTTATAGCTTCGCGATATGGGAAGGAAACGTTCGAAGGAATCCTTCTTGCAGACTGACGAGAGAAAAGAAAGAAAGAAAATGAAAATGAAAGGAAAGGAAAAAAAGCAATGAACGAAAAGAAAATAAAAAAGAAAGAAAGATGGAAAAACGAAAAGAGAGAGAGAGAGAGAGAGAGAGAGAGAGAGAGAGAGAGAGAGAGAGAGAGAGGGAGGGAGGGAGGGAGGGAGGGAGGGAGGGAGATGACGATAGAAAAGGATAGAAAGAAAGAATAAAGCTCGTATTTAAAACTCGTTCGTATAATAAAATAATACACGAAATTTATGCATCTTCTACCCTCAAGTATAGTCGTATATTATATTGCATATTGCGTTGCGTTTTAATGGCGGTTTTACGATTCCATCACCGCCATCCTTGTACACGTGGTTTACCTCGCTCAAAGTACTACTCGCTTCTTGAGAACAAGAAGCCCTGTCAAGAGAGAGAAAAAGAGAGAGAGAGAGAGAGAGAGAGAGAGAGAGAGAGAGAGAGAGAGAGAGAGAGAGAGAGAGCATTCGGGACGTGGAGAAGGACTTCACTCTGATATTCTCGATAGTAGAACACTTGTCGAGAACTTTGAGAGAGGGAGAGAAAGAGAGAGGACTCTTTTTTCTTTTTTTCGTTTTTCGTTTTTCGTTTGTTTGACGTGATATCAAATACTTACTTTCCTTTTCTTTTTTTTCCCCCTTTTTCTTTCTTTTCTTTTTTTAAAATTCAGATTACTTTCAAGAAGAAAAGTTAATAAAAGGAGTTTCAAGTTAAACTTTTTATCGAGATAAAACTGTTGCCACTGCAACTAAAAAGTGTTATCACTGTGCGTAAAAAAAAAGAATATTTGTGATATCGGATACGTTTATGATATGAGAGAAGATGTTTATGAATGAACGAAATTAATCTTAATTAAATTAAATTAAATTGGGAATATATAAAAAGTCTTTTTTATATACTTTCTTTTTTTTTTCTTTCTCAGTCAAATTTCTCTTTCTCTCTCTTACTCTCTGTTTCTCTCTTGCTCGAAAACAAAAAGAAGAAAGAGAGAGAGAGAGAGAGAAAATCACGGTTCCGCCACTTTGCGACTATTTCAATGTAATTATGTTCTCCTCCCTTAAAACGTTTTTACGTAAACGCATCGACACGACACGACACAGAAACGAATGGAAGAAAAGGGAGACAATGACCCGAGTCTAAGAGAACGTATGTATATGTGTGTATATGTGTGTATGTATGTGCACGTGTGTCTTCACGTGCGCGAGCACTCTCACCATTTATAGGCTCTTTACCGTGTCGGACGCGTTCACGAACGATCTTCTTCCTTCTCTCTTTCGTCGAACGATTCGACGATTCTACTCGAGTCTCCTCACGACTTATTAGGAGAACGTTTTCTCCTCCCGTGAGAAAATGTAGAAGGCGAGCGAACCGAACCGAACCGAGAATTCTCTCCCCGATTTTCTCTTTTATTTTTTTTTGTTATTTTTTTTGTTTTTTCATTTTTCTCTTCTCTCGCTCCTCTTTCTTCTTTTTTACAAACTACGAGAATTACGTTTTACGACGATAATCATATAAGCAACATTCATTCGGATCTATCTTATTAGATTTGTATAAAATTTACGATTTACGATTAATGATTGATAATTAAATTGTTAACACTTTAAATATTTACGACAGGACATTTCGTATAGAAAAAAAATTGTAGATTTGCGATTTTCTAACGAATAAGAATTTCTTACACTACGATGTTGCAAATGTTTGTTATATTGAAATTATAAAATATAACTCGTTAAAATATCTGTAATATCACAGAAAGCTAACGCACAATCGCTAATCGATTATTTTTCTTTTCTTCTTATCGACTATATTTTCTTCATAATTTTTTCGTAAATGTAGTTTCTTATAACGATAAAATTGTTATAACGATAAACATTTGTCGTTTCAACAAATTTTTTTTATAATATCGTAGCATAAAAAAAAAGAAACAGAAAGATGCTCGTCGATTCAACACATACATGCTTTAATTACGATTATTTTAATCAAACCTGTCATTAAACTTCATTCTTCGTAAGTACTACGTTCGACTTAACTTTAAATTTCCCGCCAATTTCTGATTAATATATTCCAGAGAACTCTAGAAGAATGCATATTATTAAGTCTCGTTGAAACGAGTTTTGTCTCGTTAATGAGTCTTTCCTGGCGATCGGTTTGACACCTAGCATGAAAAATTCCAATACTGAGAAAAGAAAGGAAAGGGAAAAGAAGGGATAGGATAGGATAGAAAGAATAGAAAAGGAAAGGAAAGGAAAGGAAAGGAAAGGAAAGGGAATAGAAGGATTCCCTGGCGCTAACTTCTATTCTTCTTTTTCGATGGAACTCGGTTACTGGAACGCAATAAAGAGCCACGGAATCTCTGCTACGTGTTCCCTTACTCGAGAATATCCGGAGTTTGTATCACGAAGTAAAAAAGAAAAGAAAAGAAAAGAAAGAGAAGAAGAGATAAGGGTAAAGGCTAAGGGGTAAAGGGAGGAGGAGTAGGAGTAGTAGTAAGGGTCAGGTCTTTCCAGCTTGCCGCTATTTTCGTCGCTGGACTTCATTTTGTACGAGTTGAAAGCGATAAGGAATTGAGTCTTGGGATTTAATCGAGATGGCGCTTCGAACTCCATTCCTCCGCCTCCATTTTTGTTTTCTTTTCGTTTTACCGTTATAAGAAACTGTACTCGTCTACGAAAAAATTCTGAGGAGAGTTTAGTCGAATAGAGGAAAAAAGAAAGGATGATGGAACTAATGCTCTCTCTTTCTTTTTTTTTTCGATTATGTTTTTTTTAGCTTTTTATTTAGTTTTTAAGATTTTCATGAAAGTAGATAGTTAAAGGTATCGTTTGTATTACGTAGTCTATTCGTTTAAATTGAATCTAAGTATCTTTATCGTTTATGGTTTATGTGGATAAAAAAAAAAAAAACTGAGAACGAAGTTGTATTATTTGAAAGAGCGTATTTTTTTTTACGAGATTCGTTGGTTTTTTTTTTTTTTTTTAATTTTAATGGAACAACGTGATCTTTTTTTTGTGTGAATCGATTCCTTCTATCATTCGGAATAAAAAACTGTTAGGGTACAAGATCGAAAAATAATTAGTTGGTGAAATGTTTTGTAAAAATATTTGTGAATTCGCGAAACTCTAACAAGCCATATCTGTGGTTTGGTGGAAGTTAGAAAAAACTTTTAGGGAAAAGGGAAAGGTTCAAGGTGAACTATATATTCGCGATCATACTTTTTTCCCGAGTGCACATACGTATGTATCGTTGCACTTACGAAAAAAAAAAAAAATATATATTCTTGAATGTGTAATCCACCTTGAACCATTTATCTTCTTTCTTTAACATTTTTCTCTAATTTTCAAAAAAAAAAGATGGCTTGTTACAATTACGAATCCACAGACATTTTTTTTTTTCAGAATATCTGACCAACTAGTTATTTTTCGACATTGTACCCTTATACTTTTTTATTCAGAATGGTACAAAATATCGATTCACGTAAAAATATCATTATAAAAATCTATTATAAAAAGAAATATCGATGATCTTGAAATGTCGTAAAAAAAATTACCTTAAGACAAATTTCTTTTCAATTTTCAGCTACGATTTTTCAAATAACGTAACTTCGTTCGAAGGACTTTTTCCATGAAATCGTAAATAGCGAAAATATTTAAATATCCATTTTCTATGGGCATTTAATTATTTATAAATACCCCTCCCCCCACACACACACATATATATGATATACAATATAAATAAACAAGAAATTTAATTAATTTGTATGTGTGTGTGTGTGTGTATACGTGAATTATATATAAATGTAAGAAGAAGAAATAATTTCTAAAATAACTTTCATTTTAAAGAGATATAATTGATATAATGAAATAATGAAAATACGAAACTATCGTAACATTGATATACTATTATATTTTCCTTTTATATAAAGAAAGACCGTGAAAAATTCATTCTCGCGAGTTAAGGCCACAAAGAATTTGCCTAAACGTATGCGAATAGATATAAAAGGGATGGACATCGTCTCGACGATGAAGATATTGACGTGATGTTATTACCCATTGAATGCACGATGCACATATTCCTGTGCGTATTCGAGTGTACCACCGTAAGGAAATAACCCGTAAGGGACCATTTATTTCCGTGAATTTATCGTCCGATTGAAGTAGAAGAATCGATCGATTCATCGAAGGAAAAAGACCGAGTTCCTTTTCCTCGTATGCTTGTATTTGTGATTACATGTATATGTGCGGGAACATATATTGCTTCTATATATGCGTGTATGTATGTATGTATGTGTCCTGTGTGAGTGTATGTACGTGAAAAGAAATCTTTTCGAACCATCAACCATAAACGATTTTATTCTTATTTTTCGTAAAAATCGAAAGAAAAGAGAGAATTTCTTTACGAGAAGGATATTAATAACGATAAAAACGAACAAATTTATTTATCTCGTATCCTTCGTATTATATTCAACGAAGTATTTTTCTTCTTTCTCTTTTTTTTTTCTTTTTCTTTTTTTGATTGTTTTTATTAATTGTAAGATAACCATGGAGATTGATTATATAAAACTATATAAAATATATGTGATTGTATCAAATGTATAAAAATGATTATATAAAATTATATAAAATATGTGATTATATAATATGATTATATAAAATTCACTTTCGATTTCAATCATAAGTTTGGTATTATAATTGTAATAGATACATACACTATATATCAAATCATTTGATAAGAGTTATCCATTCGATATGACTCGCTAGAGATACACACATACACACATATTATGTACTATTCGTTTACGAATAATTTAACTAAGATGATTTAAGGGATCCGAAAGAAAGATCGAAATTTGGAATTTTTTTATTCTGGGAAACGATTGGTGGAAATGAAACGATTTTTTTTTTATACTTAAAAATACAAACATTGAGAGCCTTAAAAGAAAGAAATCGTTCAAAAATATCGAAAAAAAAGAACAAAAAAAGTATGGCCCTTTGCCAGACCACGAATTTTTTTTTTTTTCTTTTTAATGATCGATTTTTGAAAACGATGAAACTGTCGATTCGAAATTAAGAAACAAATTTCAAGCTGACAACAAGGGCAAGTCGTTGGCTATTCTCGATTCTTAAAATCGATTTTTTTTTGTTAATTGTAAAACGGCGACTCAAATTAAAACTCAAACACGGTAAATACATGAAAAAATCGTCTTCATTTTTACGTAATTATTTAAAAAATAAAGATCGATTTAAAGAAAATGTTTCCGTATGTATTTTCTAATTCATTTAAAAACGATCAATGAAACATATTTTCGAATAACATCTCTGTCATATTTGGAACATATTTTCAAATATCATCTTTTCGAAAGACATTGTTTGAAGAAAAAGGAACGCGTTTAAAGTTTCAACTATAGTTTCATTATTATTCAACGAAGAATTTTTATCTTTAATAATCAATTCCAAGCCGATATACATACACACATACACACACATGTATTTGTATATACGTATATACGTATATAGTAATAGAACTTTCAAATGCAATTGCAATTTCATAGGGTATGATGATGTTTTGATGATGTCTGTACCGAGAAATTCTCCCTTAGCACTTTGCGTCCTTTGCGTTCAAATTTCAATCGAATCGATGAGCTTCTCGGTCTTCGTACAAGTACGGTGTACGCAATTTCGGCCAATATCGATATTGAATGAACGCATCAAATATGCAATGACATCTTCGTTGAAAGTGCATGCGGCAATATTCGCAGCAATTTTCACGATCGACGACGCATCGCTGTTCCGCAGTTTTTCGCATGTTAGTATGCAGAATATATCACGTGGTTTTTATATAAACATTAATCGAAGTTTGCGAAATAACCTTCTTCCATAACTTCGACGAAAGCGTAGTACCGCTAAAAAAAGAACAAGTCAGAAAGTTAATTTCCATGAAACTAAGTAAACACGTTTTGAACTTGAAATTCTATTGTATAATTTCGTCGATTTTATAAATATCGATGATGTGAAATTTTCAAGAGAATTTTACGTTCTTAAAGGATGAAACTCTTGGATAATGCAAAAAAGATTTCTAAATAGATTTGGTATCTTAATTAAGGATATTATTAAATAAATAATATTACAACGATGACGATGATAGTACGAATTTTAAACGAACGACGAAAGAATCTTTCGACATTAATAAAAAAATTTTGATCGAAACCCGTTGAAGCAATTTCATTTAGCGAATAAAATTCGATTCGACGAAAAATTCGTTTGAAATAAATTTCGACGGAAATGTCGTTTTCATTATTTCAAAATTCTGTGAAATTCTAAAAATAAAAGAAAATAAGAATTTTTAGATAGATGCGATGTCTTGATACAAAATGCTTGTAGAGAATAATTCGATACTAGTATTTCTATGTTATCGGATTAGATTAATCCTAAACGTTATTGTCGACAAATATCTTCGGTAATTTCTTTTTCCTAGATTATCGTTGATCCTTGCTCAGTTTACATAATTGAGTCAGCAGTAATTATAAAATCGTTGAATTAACATATCAGAAGATAAAAGAAATTAGATAAAAGAAGTTATAAAATTCCGAGAAATTTTATCAAGATTTAAGGAAGATGGCCAATGAGAATACATTAGTCTTGTGGCTGTTGAAAATATGTTAAATGGATTTGTTGAAAAAGAAAGAAAAAGATAGTGAGTGGAAAAGTGAAAGAGAGAGAAAGAGAGAAAGAGAGAGAGAGAGAGAGAGAGAGAGTTTTATTAAATTCAATCCTGACACGGTTAGTGCACACCGTTGTAACCACATTTGTAATGTAAGAACTCTGTTATGTTAAGCGGGAGTCGTCCAGTTCGCACGGGATTAAAGTCCCAGTATTCCCCTCTTTCTGTCTCTCTCTTTTTTTCCCTTAGAAGCGGATATAGCACTCTCTTCGTACATTCATGTTCGTTTACCAAAGTATGTGTCACGTTCTCGAAAGAAGTGGGTCGTCGTTCCTTCCTCTCTTTTCTTCCATATCTTTTTTCTTATTTTTGTTTTTTTTTTTATTTTCTTTCCTCCATCTTCCCCTTTCTTCTTTTCTCTGCATCTTCCATCGAGGAAACAACTCCTCGAGAACGATTCTTTACCCTGCGTATTATCCCCTTTTTTATTTTTTTATTCTTTTCTCATTTTACCAAAGGTAATTTTCTGTCAACGTTATAAGATTTCGACTTTGAGAAGCAGTCGTGAACTCACTTTATATTATACAATGATATACAGATGATATATATATATATATATATATATATATATAGGTTGAATAATTGCATCAAGTAGAATTAATAAATAAAATTAAATGAAATTCTGTCGAATGAAATTAAGTGAAATTAATATTTGTTCCGTTGATACAATGGACATCTCTAAGTCTCATGAATATAGAAACCTGTCTTTCGTTTTCAACAATCTTTCAACTTCCCTCTTGAATTTACGGTTTTCTTTTCTTTTGCACCTACACGTGTGCACACAGAGAAAGAGAAATATACATTCTTACATACTCACACTTTTCTTAAAAAAGAGAAAGAGATACATATATACGTACACCCTCTTTGAAAGGAAGAGAGGAAGATAGAAATTTATATATATGTATATATATTAACAATTCATAAATATATTCATATATAATAGTTATGCGTACGTGTGTGTATGTTTGTGAGTATACATATCCGTATAATAAAAATGTCTAGAATATAATATATACGCGTGTAGCTAATAACAATCGGTCATTCCGTTCGTGGAAAATCTCGGAAGTTGGCTAGACTTAATTAAAAATTTCTTCCTGTTTATACGCCGTGGACTTGGATTTAATTAAGAAATAGGATTCAAAAGAATTCAAGTTCTCTCTTTGTTATCTTTCGTCGTACGTTCAGCGTCCGTAGAATTTATTAGAATTCTCTCTATCTTTTTCTTTCCTTCTCGTGCTCGTCCCTTTCCCTTCACTTCCCTTTCCCTCATCTCTCTCTTCTTTTCTCTCTCGTTCTCTACGCATCGTACGATAATAATCTTCGCTTCAGCGATGCCATTGCGTCTCGTTCTTACGGATAATTAAAGTTTCCCTCTTCCATTCTAAAAAAAAAAAAAAGGAAGGAAAGAAAGAAAGAAAGAAAGGACAAAGAAAAAAGGAAAAAGAAGAAGAATAAAGGGAGGAAGGTATTCCAAGCGTTAACATATTAAAAAGAACGTTGGTACTTCGTGAGGCTGTGCAAGCTTCGATTCATCCTCTCTCTTTCTCTCTCTCCCTCTCTATCTATCTATCTATCTCTGTCTCTCTTTCTCACTATCAATCTCTCTCCCCTTATTTATCTCTCTTTCTCTTTTACACTCTCACTCTCACCCTATCCAAGAAAATTTTATCGGATTTAAAACGTTCTTTAAAACTCTGTCGGTAACCCGATTGCACGAGGAAGTGGACTAATTAACTTTTTTTCCTTAATTTTCCGCGTGCCATGATAATAAACGGGATGGCATATTCCTACGATAAGCTTCGTCTCTCTCTCTCTCTCTCTTTTTCTCTTTATATCTCTCTCTTTCTCTCTCTCTCTCTCTCTCTCTTCTCTCTCCATCCTCCCTCGCTTTTCTCCCTCGCTTTTCTCTTGCACTCAGTATCGCGATTCTATATTATCAAATCAGTTGCACAGGGTTAACGAGCGTCGTCCGGTCGGGCGCACGTTTTCGACCGTAATTAATATAATGAACGGCTCGTTTTAACGTTAAAATAACGCATTAGGGAGAGGATGCCAGGAATAATGGTAGTGGGCTCGTGGGAACCCTAACCGTGTGCACATTTGCGAAGCTCAAACAAATTCTTTTTCTTTCTTTTTCCTTTTTCTTTCTTTCTTTTTTGTTTCCTTTCTTTTCCGTTCTAACCGAGTTCTAATTTCTCATTTTTCATTTTTTATCCTCGTAACCATCGTTTCTGCGTGTATTTTTCGTTCGCTTTTATCCTTCTTACGAAGCTTAAGCAAATAATATTTAGTTTCGTAGAGACAAACGAATGGAATAGATTTTAACTAGGGGAGGAAAAAAAAAGAGCTCGTTTGAAAAACAGAACAAAACGGAACAAAACTGAAAAATAAAAACGAGTAACGAATCAAATTTTTTTCGAACGTAACGTAACATAATGCTCGAACGACGTTATTCGATATTTCTTTTTTTTTCTTTTTTTTTTTTTAGAAAAAAAGAGAAAGAAGAACAAGGAAAAAAAAAGAGAGAAAAAAAAGGCATAGAATTTCTCGATTTTCATTATCAAATTTAACGTTGATAATTACACATACATAAAGAGTCAAGCATTAAAATCGATTATGACGCAAAAATATAAAGAGTCGAGTAAGCACTATATTTTTTCGTTGTGCACAGGATGGGTAGAAATTAAAACGATCGGATTTTGGTAACGAACTATAACGAACGAGTCAATTTCCTAATGGATAATCGCGTAACGTGACTCGTTGCATCTAGAGTTTAGGTGTGGCGTTGGGGTAGGTGAGGTTGGAGCTGGGGTGGAGGTGGAGGTGGGGTGGGGGTGGGGGTGGAGGTGAAGGTAGAGTGAGAAGCGAGGGTTATTAAAAACGTAAACACCGAAGCAAATCACTATCGACAGCGGCGCCGTGTCGGCCCGTTATAAATTTTACCATAAGGTAAAATAATTTCCGCGTGCGTGACCGCGATACATTGCGTCCCATTTTACATGTATACGTATTTTACACGGACTGAAAATGGCCGCGTTTATGTCATGTACATGCGATGGTAGAATCTATTTTCAGATAGAATGAGGTAATGATAAAGTAGAAGCAATTTCGTCGTTGCACGAACTCGCTCGGCCGTGTCCGATTGAAGAAGTTTCCAGTCGAGAAGTAATGATCGCGTCTCCGAATAACCGGACCGATAAAACTGAAGGGCGAAGAAATGGGGTGGTTCCATTGAAGAACTAGGACGGACGCGGGACCGTCCGTTGTTCCGCGAGTGTCATCATCGAGATTACAAATCTTGAGGGGATTTTACTCGCCGTAATTTTTCTAGCACGTAAAACCATCTTTTCGAGATTTATATTTGGAATCGTTGATTGTTAGGTCTACAGAATGTTTAACCATTTCGATTAATATTTATCGTTAACAACCAAAGTCGCTTTCTTTCGATAAATACAAATCCAATTGATACGAAATTGATTGTAGATATCCAAAGTCGTTACTGTTCAATAGAAATTATATTACAGATCGATGTTATATAATACAATTGACTTGCATAAACATCCGAGAGATTTGGAGAAAAGTGTTATTAGGGAAGAGTATTATAAAAAGGAAAAAAAAAGAAAGAAAGAAAGAAAGAAAGAGAGAGAATCTTGATCCATTTTCCATCCGTAAACGAGATGAGATTTTTACTAGCACCGATCAAGGAGATGGAAAAAGAAGAACGTCTTCCTTCTTCGGTTCATTCTCTTTCGTATTAAAATGCAGCGGCATGATTCTAATAGAAGGCATTACCGGGCCCGAGGCTGGATGCAAACACGTTGTAATGTATTCATATTGGCTCGCCGTACTCTCTCTCTCTCTCTCTCTCTCTCTCTCTCTCTCTCTCTCTCTCTCTCTCTCTCTCTTCGCGGATCTCAAAGCAGAGGGCTCTTCCTCGACGCTCTGATATTTGAATTTTAATGCTTGCCACCCACCTTCTCCCTCTTCTCTCTCTCTCTCTCTCTCTCTCTCTCTCTCTCTGTCTGTCTGTCTGTCTGTCTCTGTCTTACTCCCTTTCTCATCACCCATTTTCTTCTCGACCTGTGTCCTCAATCCCTTCTTTCGAAGCTTCACCTTCTTCTCCTCCTCCTCCTCCTTTTCCTTTCTCTTTCTCATTCTCTTCTTTCTTCTCTTCGTCCTCTTTCTTCTTCTTCTTCTTTTTCTTCTTCTTCTTTTACAACTTCCCTTCTTACTCCTTGCGCCCTCTCAAAATCACCGCGTTTTCTGCGAGCCATCGTGCTTGTAACAATCACCGGATTTCCCTACTATCCCGCAGGAACTCGTAAAAAGCACACTTCCTCTTTCTACAGAAATTGTGAACGAAAGGGCCAGCTAAAACCTATCTCGATTTTTTTTTTCTTTCCCTTTATTCTCTTTCTCTCGTACTCTCTCTGTTTCTTTCTCTCTCTCTATCTATCTCTCTCTCTTTCTCTCTCTTTCTCTTTTCCCTCGAAAGCGATTAATCGATCGTTCGTGTGTCGACTATAAAAGTGAAATACTTAATATCGTAAATGTAAAAATGTAAATATAAATATAATAGAATGTTAATATTCAAATAGACGTTTATAGATATTATTAATTTATCGACTACGAGATTGATTACTATTACAGTTTCATCGTTTCTAGAAACTTTTTGATATTGTTATTATTTTCATGGTATTTTTATGATTGATAATATTAAATAAATAATAATAAGTAGAATAGTACGAATTTCTTTGAATCAAAATATGAATCTTGTGCATATAGTCTGTGTTTGTTGTGAAAGAGAGAGAGAGAGAAAGGATACAATAAAAAAGACAGAGAGATCCAAACAATTATAGAAACTATAAACAAAAGAACTAGTTAATCTCGATATTTTCTTTTTACTTTCTCTTTTTTATCTCTTTTCTCTATCTTTTTCATCGAAAGCGATTAATCGATCGTTCGTGGGTCCAGTAAAACAGTGAAATACTTGATATTGTAAATATAAAAAATAAATGAAAATAGGATGTTAGTATTGAAATATACATAGACATCGTTAATTTTATCAAGAACGAGATAGATTACAATTACGATTACAGTTTTATCGTTTTCAGAATATTTCTTTAGATTATTGAACGATGATAATACTAAATAAATGATTATAAATATAATAGTAGGAATTTCTTCGGATTTGTTCGAAAAATGAAGATCTAAATATGCACTTTTATGTGTATGTTTATAAAGAGAGAAAAAGAGAGAGAGAGAGAGAGAGAGAGAGAGGGAGGACACAATAAAAGAGACAGAGAGATCCAAACAACTATAAAAACTATAAACGAAAGAACTAGTTAAGATTTATCTCGATATTTTCTTTTTACTTTCTCTTTTTTATCTGTTTTCTCTCTTTCTCGTAAAAAGCGATTAATCGATCGTTCGAGTACAAAAGTGAAATACTTGGTATCATAAATGTAAAAAAAGTAACTATAAATAGAACGTTAGTATTGAAACAGATGCTTATAGACATTACTAAATTAATCAAGACAGATCATCGAGATGAATTACGATTTTATCGTAGAGAATTTTATTCTAATCATCGAACCTTGAAAATACGAGATAAATAATAACAGATAGAACAGTACGGATTATTTTGAATTTGTTCAGAATGCTTAAATATACAATATAGAGAATGTAATATGTCCTTGAATATTTAAATATGCCCTTATGTGCATGCGCGTGTCTATGGAGAAAGAAAGAGAAATAAAAAGAGAGACGACATGATAACAAATTCGAAGAACAATAAGAAACAACAATTACAACAATGTCGTCTAGAACCTAGTGAAACAAAGAACAAGTATCGTCTTTCGATCTTTTCCGATGGTTTCAACTTATTATCCGAGTAAAAGTGCAACGAGTCCTTAAAATGGTAATCGATTGGGCCAAGCCTTCAGCCACCTCTCATTCTCCAATAGAAAGTCCAAGCTAAGGGGTAGAGAAATTCTCATCGTTCAAACTCCTAGAGAGGTCCTTCTGCCTTTTTTTTTTTCTTTTCTTTTTTTCTTTCCTTTCTCTTTTCCACTTGCATATCGGCTAGCTATCTACTATAGTCCTCGGAATAATCGTTTCTACGTCGAGAATTCCTCTGGGAAGAATTCTATGAAGCTAAGCTGGGCATCCTTCTTTCGCCTTTTATCGACGTATAAGAATGTCTCTATTCTCCCTATCTTTATTCCTATCTGTCTGTCTCTTTCTTTCTCTCTCTTTCTCTTTCTCTCTTTCTCTTTCTAAGTTCTCTTTGCTTCGTCCTTCGTCCCTTTATTTCTCAGGATCATCGAAAGCATTTCTCCATTTGTCAAATGTTCTCTTATTTCTCATCGAAAGTAATACATCAAACCTTACAAAGTTAGCTTAAAAAGACGGTAATACTGGTTAATTTAATAATATGAAGTTGTTAATAGCTACAAGAGAGAATTGAGAGAATAAAATTGTTATAATTGGATATAATGTAACGACGAAAATAAATTAATCATTGTTATTAGATATAATTTGATGACTTTGCTAAATTGTTATAATCGAAATTATCTTTTAGATAAAATTGTAGTTCTTTAACTCTCTCTCTCTGTCTTTTTCTCTCTCTTTTTAAGTTCTCTTTGCTTCGTCCTTCGTCTCTTTATTTCTCAGAATTATCGAAAGCATTTCTCCATTTGTCAAATGTCCTCTTATTTCTCATCAAAACTAATACATCAAACCTTACAAAGTTGGCTTAAAAAGACGGTAATACTGGTTAATCTAATAATATGAAGTTGTTAATAGCTACAAGAGAGAATTGAGAGAATAAAATTGCTATCATTGGATATAATGAAACGACGAAAATAAATTAATCATTGTTATTAGATATAATTTGACGATTTTGCTAATTGTTATAATCGAAATTATTCTTCGGATAAGGATCTCGTTTTTAATTGTAGATTTTTAACTCTCTCTCTCTCTCTCTCTCTCTCTCTTCTTTTTCAATCGAATCTTATGTTTCACGAAGTAGAAGAAGAAGAAGAAGAAGAAGAAGAAGAAGGAGAAGAAGCAAAAGAAGAAACGAGCTATCTCGTTGGAAAGTTGCTCGTGAAAGAGGAAACGTCGTCGTCCTTTTCTGGCGACAGTAGGATCGTTAGAAGTACCTTTACTGGTTAAAAAGTGTCCTCGTAAGGTTCCAACAAGAAGCTTCGTTGGATGGAAAGAAGGAGTTAGACGTATAGAATGAAGAAGAGAGAGAGAGAGAGAGAGAGAGAGAGAGAGAGAGAGAGAGAGAGAGAGAGAGAGAAAGAGAAAAAGAGAAAGATAGAATATGAGGATAAGGGTTGAGACAGAGAGAGAGAGAGAAAGAGAGAGAAACGAAATGATCTCCTTCGTACGCTGGAATTTTCTGTGCTCGTTATCTCGAGACTCCTCGACGTAGTCGTTAATCCTTAGTGTCTTAATCCTTCTTTGCCATTACATATATATCTTACGTAGACTCCTTTTCGTCTCCACTTACTTTCGCGACCAATTATCGAAATGATAGCGCATACGATATGCTTGATAAACTTTGAGTAAGAAAATGAGAAAGAGAGAGAGAGAAAGAGAGAAAGAATGATTAGTCACTCTTGATTAAATTGTTCGTCTTCAGAAATAGATATCCTAAAAAGAAGATTGATTGAAGAGAAAAAATTGATCAATGTTTCGTACGTTTCGTGCGTTAAAAATGAAATCGATATCGTCGATCGACTAATGTCGTCGTTATTCCTCGTTATATCGTTTTATTTATGATGGGAAAGTTATGAAAGTCTCGAAAGAAAAATAAAGTTTAAACGAACTACGACATGTATCATTCTCGATCTTGATCGAGAACAACAAGAGCGAATTCCGGTCGATCGAGCTGGTTGAACGCGATAACGAGCATAATACGTTCCGGATCCGGAAACGCGGCCATTGTGAGCTCCCTTTGGTTATCGACGTCGTTTGATCGTTCGAACCGATCGTTTAAGGCCTATACCTACGAGAGAAAATCAGAGAAAGAGAGAAAGAAAATGTAAGAAGGAAAGATAGACGAGAAGAAAGGAAAGTGCATATTTAATTAGAACGATTATCCTCGGATCCTCGATTATTCTTTTTGATTGGCTCTCCGTTGAACTTTTCTTCCCTTACTAATATTCGAAATTTAACGCTCTCCCGATCTTTCCCATCTTTCATTCTTCTCTACGAAGGAAACTGGCTTTAATTAAACTTTTACACATCGGTGCCCGATGATTTGTCGCCATTTATATGCCAACGAATTCGCGAAAGAAGAATATATAATATCATTGCTCGTTTATCTTTCATTGTTTTTTAAATTTCAACTTGGCGAATAATCGATTTATCGAGAGAAATGTTAATAATAATGATAATGATGATAATAATAATAATAATAATAATAATGATATATTTCGTTTTCTATAATATTTCGAAGAAAGTAAAAACTTCGTAAAAGTTTTTCCTATTGAGTAAGAATAATTGGGTAACGATAATAATTAATCGACGATTTCTTTTATTTTTACGTAATCCACAATTTTCTATCTGCTTTCTAAATTATGTATTATGGAATAATTACGCTAATTACGTCTGTTTAATTTACATGAGTAAATACGTTAATTGTTTCAATAAATTCGTGATAGCAGATTTTATCGAACGAATTTGAACGAATTATTTTAATAATTGTCTTAATAATCGTTGATAGGTCTGTCGTAAAAATTGACCGAAATTCTCTTTCTCTCTCTCTCTCTCTTTCTCTCTATCTATCTCTCTCTTTGTTTAAATATTTATTAATTTTAAATATCGATTCGCTTTGGAACTTCCGACGAAATTTAATACTCGTTCGTACGCCCTTACCGATACTCTTCAATTAAAATTTCGATCGGTCGACTACGCGATGATTTATCGCACACATATATCAAGCAACACGTAAAGTAATTTACAAACATCACCGGATCGTTGTAACTTTTAGTGCACTCTCGTTATACCGATAATTTCAATGCCGTAACGTTCGATTATTTTTTTTTCCCTTCCATTTTTGTCCTTCTTTCATTTTTATTCCCATTTTTTATTTCACAGACGTTTAACCGTACAAAACCTTCGATCGATTTTAACTATAAACCGATTGCTTCGATACGATTCCAAATACAAAACGATACGATTCGAAATACAAAACTCATGTAAATATGCAGTAGTTGATAATATCGAATTTCAGTTAATTAGAACATACATATATAGAAAAGATCTTATAATAGACTAGACGATATTCCAAGATCTTCTCGCGATAAAATCCTAGATAATGGTTTGCTCGGAAGAAACGTTAAGAAGGGTTCTTATCCCTTAGATAATAAGAACAACACAAAGGATAAAAAGAAAGAAAAATAGAAAGAAAGAGAGAAAGAAAGTATGCATTTTCTTGATTATAGGAAAAGAAGAATATGCACCATGGCAGCCGTTAATATCTCTTATTATGGCTCGAGAGAGTCGTATTCCCTTTAGCTTTTGCGTGTAGGTGTGCATATATGCTCGGGAAATATGGTGAAACACGTTGAAGAAGGAGACCCGAGAGGGAAGAAGGAAAACAACGTTTGCTCTCTCTTGCAAGAAGAAGATAGACAGATAGAGAGACAGACAGAGAGACAGAGAGAGACAGAGAGAGACAGAGAGAGAGAGAGAGAGAGAGAGAGAGAGAGAGAAAGAGAGTATAAACGAATATATGTGTGTGTGAAGTCAGAAGAAAATAACGAGAGAATAACGAGACGTGTCTTCTGTGGCGACGTGCTTATACACGTTTCTCTACGACTTGCTCATTATTTTCCGAGCAAATATACCACGTATAGCGGACTGGACTGGTCGTTGATGATGGTGTTGGTATGGTTGGTAATGGTAATGGTAATGGTGTTAGTAGGGGTGGTCGAATAACGAAAGAAGAAAGGAGAGAAAGAGAAAGAGAAAGAGAAAGAGAAAGAGAGAAAGCTAGCCACTTGGAATACACGACGACATGGTCTAAAAGTTGAAAAAGCTTGGTACTGGAAAGTCCCCTGCTAATTGGGTTTGCCCAAAAGAAAAAGAAGCTTTGATTTTCAGGAACTGAGAGACGGTTCAGAACTCGACGCCCTTTTTCCTTCTCTCTCTCTCTCTCTCTCTCTTTCTCTTACTTTCTCTCTTTTTCTCTCACACATGTTTTTTCGTTTTTCGTTTTCCTTGTTTACCCTCTTTTTCAAAGCCCGCCCGTTTTCGCCATACGAGCGAAAAGGGGTCTCGAGCGAATCGACTTTGAACCTTACCTTTCGAGTTCTTCTTACGTACTTATAACTTTATCCCAAGTATGAATGTGAATACGTATAAATGTGTGCACGCGCGCGTGTGTATATTTTTACGTACGTGCGTACGTGTGCCTTTGAAAAGTAAACTAAGAAAAGGATTTTTTTTTTTTTTTATAATTAACGTCACTTTTCTATCTAGTAGGCATGCAAAGTAGTTTTTATAAAAACGAATTAATTGATAATCGATCGGTATTTCAAAATGTTTCATATACTGTTAAGTTTTCTATATATTCAAATCTTTTTTCGTTCTCTTTTCTTTTCTTTTCTTTTTCTCTTTGTAGATTTCTCTCTCTCTCTCTCTCTCTCTCTCTCTCTTTCTTTCTCTCATTTCTTTTTCCTCGAGTTTCTAGCTCTCTATAACCCCTTTTTCACTCTCTTCTCTCTCTCTCTCTCTTTCTTTTAGTTCTTTTTCCTCGAGTTTCTAGCTCTCTCTCTAACTCCTTTTTCACTCTCTCTTTCTCTCTCTCTCTCTTTCTCTCTTTTACTTCCATCATAGCATCGTCTTTCGATGTTCTTTCTCTTTCTCGAAAAGTCCCCACTTTCAGTCGTATGGTGTTCTTGTTCTGTTTTATTTACAGAAGGTCCAGTCGAAACGGGAAAAGCGAGTTCGCTTTTCTTCCGATCGATCGTCGAGGACTCTCAATGCTTGCTGACGACGTTCACCGTTCGATATCTTTTTTTCTTTTTTTGAAGAGAAAGAGAGAAAAAAGGGTAGGGAAGGAAGAGGGGCAGGGCGATAGATTTCCGACTTTAAAGTGGAACGAACCTTACCAAGGGTCTAGTTCTTTTCTCGTGAAAAACATTTATGAGGTATTTTTTGTGAATACGTCGGTGATTTTATAAATTTTTCTGTTTTTACATACTTCATTGTCTAGTTTAAATATAATTCATAACCTTCTTTCTTTCTTTCTTTCTTTCTTTCTTTCTTTCTTTCTTTCTTTCTTTCTTTCTTTCTTTTCTTTTCTTTTCTTCTCTTGTGTATAATTTATCGAATGTTTTACGAGAATAAACGTAAACGAAAGGGAGTTTACTTTCGTAATGAAAAATCGGTAGATTCTTACGTGCTTCTTAACGAGTTTTAATTATTTAAAAACGAAAAAGGAAAAAAGAAGAAAAGAAAACAATGAAAAAAAAAGAAAGAAATAAAATGTATATAACTTAAGCAAAAATATCTTAAAAATAACTCTAAGAAAAATTTTCGTTATAACGCAAAACCTATTCTTCATAGTTAATCCTCTTGATACTCATTAATAAGAATAATAAATATGCTATCTTTTTTTCTTATTTTGGTTTCATTTTTTTTGTTCTTTTTTATGCGATTACATAAATTCATTGTGTACTTACGTTCCTGATACCAAAACGTAACGAGGCACTCATACATTTTACCGTTTCTCTTTTCCTTTAAATCCTCCATGGTAGAGAACGTTAAGAGAATCTGTGTGGGTTCTATGTTGTTACATGGCAGAATTACTGCCGGTGGTTAAGAATTGTAGAATATGGAGAACCCGCCACGAGCGTAATCCTTGGACCATTTTGCAGGAAGCACCAACTCGAGGCTTCGTTGCATGGCCAAGAGCGAGACAATAAATGCTGGTGCACTGGGTCGGGTCATTAAGGAACGTTTTACCGTCCAGCTTGTTGTAGAATTTGCAATTTTTTTCTTTTTATATCTTTGGTTATGTCTTACGTTTTATAATTCATCAAAGGAAACTAAATATCTGCGATAAGCGCGGGAAAACTTTGGGAACAAATTATTTGCGAGTCGCATTTATTCATTGTTAAGAGGGAAAAAGAAAGAGATAGACGTGTAGAACGATTAGAGAGGGATGACGATTAGGATAAGAAAGAGAGAGGGAGAGAGAGAGAGAGAATTAAATTTAAATCCACATTAAAAAAGTTTAATCGTTCAGTTTGTTGTGAAACTTTCTATCTTCTTTTTTTATAACTTTGATCTTATCTTATGTTTTATAATTCATCAAGGAAATTAAATATCTACGATATTCCTTTGTAAATTGCACTTATTTGCTATTAAGAGGGAAAAAGAAAGAGATAGACATATAGAATGATCGAAGAGGGACGACGATTAGAAGAAAAAAATAAGAGAAAAGAGAGAGAGAGAGAGAGAGAGAGAGAGAGAGAGAGAAAGAGAGAGGGAGAGTGAATTAAGTTTAAATCCACATTAAGGAACGTTTAATCGTTCAACTTGTTGTAGAACTTTCTATCTTCTTTTTTTATAACTTTGGTTTTCTCTTACGCTTTATAATACATCAAGGAAACTAAATAATGTACTTTCGATAAGAGCGAGAGACTTGGGAAAATTCATTCGCAAATTACACTTATTTGCCGTTAAGAGGGAGAAAGAGAGATGGATATGTAGAATGATCAGAGAAAGTACGACGATTAGAAGAAAAGAATAAAGAGAGAGAGAGAGAGAGAGAGAGAGAAAGAGAACGAAGTTTAAATCCACGTTAAGAAACGTTTAAAACCGTTCAACCTGTTGTGGAACTTCCTATTTTTTCTTTTTATAACTTTAATCCTGTTTTACGTTTTACAATTCATCAAGGAAACTAAATATTTAGAAGAAACTTGAGAGACTTGGGAGTTTATAAATTCGTTCACAAATTGCACTTATTCACCGTTAAGAGAGGGAAAAAGAAAGAGATGGATATGTAGAATGATCAGAGAGAGATTACGATTAGAAGAAAAAAATAAGAAAAAAGAAAGAGAGAAGGAGAATGAATTAAGTTTAAATCCACGTTAAGGAACGTTTAATCGTTCAACTTGTTGTGGAACTTTCTATCTTCTTTTTTTATAACTTTGCTCTTGTCTTACGTTTTACAATTCATCAAGGGAATGAAATATCTAAGATAAGCGCGAGAGACTTGAGAAAATTCGTTCACAAATTACACTTATTTGCTGCTAAGAGGGGTAAAGAAAGAGATGGACATGTAGAATGATCAGAGAGAGAGAGAGAGAGACGACGATTAGGAGAAAAGAGAAAGAGAGAGAGAGAGAGAGAGAGAGAGAGAGAGAGAGAGAGAGAGAGAGAGAGAGAGAGAGAGAGAGAGAGAGAGAGAGAGAGAGAGAGAGAGTGAATTAAGTTTAAATCCACATTGATACGATGAGAAAGAGGGAGACAGGAAATGTAGGAAGAAACGAATGAAAGAGAATGTAAGAGAGGGCTGGGTGGGAGGTAGGGAGAGAAGGAGAAAAAGAGAGAGAGAGAGAGAAAAGAGAGAGAAAGATAGGGCTCGTCGCAGACGTACCGTACTAACGGTTTACTAACGACCGTGACCAATTGTTCGTTTCCGACCGCACGTCGAGTCGCTGATTGTCCCTCGTATTTCCATTATCATGTCGCTTTCGCTGCTACTATGTGAAAAATAGAGAGGAAGATTAAGGAGGGATGGGCTGGTAGAATCAATTTGTCCGAACTCGTTTTTGATCCGAGTCATTTGTTACTTCCTGTCTGTTTTCTATCTTTCTTTCTTTTTCTTTTCTTTTTTTTCTATCTCTCGGTCTCTCTCTCTCTCTCTCTCTCTCTCTCTCTCTCTCTCTCTCTTCTTTTTCTTTTTCTTTTTCTTTCTCTGTCTCGCTTTCTCCGTTATTCGTAGTTGTCATTTTGCACATCCTTTGTGCATCTATCTATTTATGAAAAGTTTTAACAAAACAATAATTTCCTATCGTTTTCATTAATCATGGATAATAAATCGACGTTCATTAATTAATAATAATAATGTCGAATTCATAGATATATTATTGTTATATAATATATCAATGTATAATTATCCAATAATATACGCATTGAATTCCTGTTTCTTTTCTTTTCTTTTCTTTCTTTCCTTCTTTCTTCTCTCCTCCCTTTTTTAAATTTTCTTTTACGATCCTACAGTTTCTCATTTTCTGTAATGCGTAGAATGTAAAAGGAACGAATAACGACGTTCGCAAGATATTTTTTTTTAAATCGTTCGTGCACGATCGATCGGTGAAAATTTTCGACTCATTTCCTTGGGAGTCGGGCGAATTGGAAATACTCGTAGCGTATAACGATAGTGTGGCACAACACACGTTATATACAAAATGGACCTGTACTTGTTATGCATCATTTGCTCTCTTTTCTCTTCCAATACACTTCGCTTCTTTTTTTCTGTCTCTCTCTCTCTCTCTCTTTCTCTTTTTCTCTATCTATATCTATGTCTATATCTACGTCTATTTCTCTACCACCCTCTCTCTCTTCTTTCCTCCCTCTCTTTTTTGTTCTTCCATACGCGATACACTCGTCTCTTTCACTTTGTAACGTCAGATTGATTTTCGATTTTGTTAGCTTAACGCGATACAAAGCAACGAGGCGTACACGAGACAAGAGGCAGCCATTTATTCGCGACTCCATTTATGTATGTAACTATGTGTATGTATATATGTATATATGTGTGTGTGTATCTATAACCGTGTATACGCATATACTTGTAGAATTTCATTCAAATTGAAATTTAAAGTTTATATATATATATATATATATATATATATATATATATATATATATAAATTCAATGTAATCGGATCAGTTTGACGAAATCGATTGAAATAATTTTGATACGGCAAAGATAATAATCCTTCTTCTTCCTAAACGAATTCTATCAATTTGTAAATTTAATCTAATCGAGTTATATAAGAATTTCATTGAAATGCAGATCTAAAATTACTACGAGAACTTAAGGACAAAAAAAAAAGAAAGAAAAGAGAAAGGACAAAATTAAAATGTAGCATATATCTATATGAAATTCTCTACAGTCGCAGCTCGTTAGCAGTAGATTCATTTTATAAAATTGATAAAGATAATAATGTTTTACGTTCGACTCGGTTAAAAATGAATGACCTTCTTGTCCTATTGACCTGTACAATTACTTGACATTTTCAAATTTTCTTTCACAGTTAATTTGGATGAATTAACCCAATGCGTAATGTCTACTATCTTACAGAAATTATCAGCTCAACCGAAATGGAAAAGATTTATCCATCGGTAGAAACTTTCTTCCTTTCTCTCTCTCTCCCTCTCTATTTCTCTTTCTCTCTCTCTCTCTCTCGAGCACGTATCCTCTATCGGAGGGATAACGACGACGACGAAGCCAGTGCTACTCTCTTGTAATTATCTTTGAGGTAATAACTTCTCCTACGGGCTTACGTTAATTAACGTATCAGAAAGTTTCTGTAACGAAGAGCATCCGAGGAATACGACGACGAGACGCCCACCCATACTCTTCTCCCTCTCTCTCTCTCTCTCCCTCTCTCTCCCTCTCTCTCTCCCTCTCCCTCTCTCTCTCTCTTTCTCTCTCTTTCTCTGTCTCTTTGGTTCTTTCTCTGTCTCTCTATGTATCTATCCTTGTTCTTTTTCGTCATAATCAATTTCAATTCTGATACAATACTACCACAAGATTAAATTTCTCAACCCTTAGATTTATAATTAGACAAGTATATGTATATTTGAATGTGTATTTCTAGATATATAGAGTGTCCTCTTTAAGTATTTTAAAAGCAATGGAAATATAAAAAATGTATAATTAGTGAAAATATATAAGCCATTCATATCCTATTTAAATGAAATCGATGCAGATAATCGAATAAAATAATATGGATATATACGTACACATATATATGTACGTACGTACGTACATATATATGCATGTATATATTTTATATATTTATATTACATATAAATATAGGTGTATATATATATATAAAAATTAAAAAATATATTTCCTTGAATATATTTTCTTGATATCATTAATTTTTTTATTTTTATACCTTGTTTGATTAGAATGCAATCAAACAAGTAATTAAAAAGATTATACGCGAAAATAAAGAAGAAAAAGAAGAAGTAAGGGTATTATAACGAATCTAAACGCACATTTTTAGTTGGTTCCTATTTTTATTCTTTCTTTTTTTTTTCTTTCTTGTTCCTTTAAAGTTAAATCACGATCGAAAGCTCTCTTTCTCTCTCTCTTTCCATGAGCGTAGTCGGCACGCGCTAGGTAGCTTCTATTAACTTTTTAATTTTATCCAGCGAGAGCAACGAACGAGGTAGTACAGAAAGGGTTGAGGGGGAGGAGAATGGGTAGCTATATAACGAGGATAGTCGGTGCGAGAGGAAGAATGCTTTTACGAATTGCATGCTCGAGTATCGCGCCCGTGTTATTATCATTGAATGCACTCTCGCCGATTATATCACGCCGCTCGCGCATTACACAGCACGATAGTGCTTCTCCATACGCGAAAACTCCACGAACTTTTCCCGTTTTCTTTTTTTTTTTTAATTTGTATTTTTTTCTTTTTTTCTTTATCTTTCTTTCTTGCTGATCGAGAACGCCAACGAATATATCTCTAGTTCGCCAATTTCCTTTTGAATATTTTCGCACATTTGTTTCTCCAAAGGCTAGCATAAATTTAGGATAAAGAAAAATTAGACATATTATAATTTTATTCACGAAAATGAATTTTATTTTCATTATCAACAAATTTCATTTTATTTTATCTTTGATGATAATACATTTTATTATTCATAAAAATAAATAAAATTGTGATCGATGGAGGCATTATAGGAAGGAATGATATCGAATTATTTTTTTTTCTTCCTATTATTCTTCTATCTTTTCTTTCCTCCCCATTTTTACTTATTGTTGTGTTAGCGCGTTAAGTATAAATCGTTCATACTAATTAGAATATTTTATTATCGATGGAAATTAAATGAAAAATTACGAATATTTATTTTTTCTGCTTTCACTTTTATTTCTTTTTTTCTTTTTTTGCTTTTTGCTTTTCTTTTTTACCCTTTGTTTTTTTTCTTTCTTTCTTCATGAAATTCGCTAGACGATGTCGCTCAAGGTATCCATTAAATCCGAGAAACGAGAACCGTTCTCGTGTTTCTTGTCCTCCTTTCGCTTCGCCTGCGTTTTCCGTCGGTTGCTACTTTCGCACTCCCCTTGCATGCAACCCCTTTCCCCCACTCCTCTCGCTGGGTGTCTCACTTAGCGTAATTAGCGCAGCGCAAAATCTGCCACGAGAATTAATCAAGACTGCTTCTTCTTCCACGTGGCCGTCGGTAGTAAAGGGAAGGAGGGAACCCAAAAATAAATGACCCAATTTGAGAACTACTCGTCGGCGGCGTAATTTTATTAGTCCCTATTTAGTCCACACTCGGTGCAACAATCATCATCGTTCATTTTTATTATTTACCCATTAATTCGTACTTTTGCTGGTCG